>NC_053116.1:37923655-37938655 GCF_010015445.1 Perca fluviatilis
GCAGGACCTGGTGCAGCAGTACGTCGCCAAGAACCCCAAACTCATGCTGCGCCGGTACGTAAAACAAACTCACCTCCAGCTGGGAAATTTGTAAATGAAAATTTTTTTTATAAAAACTAGCAGACGACTTTTAACTACTGCAAGAAAAAACGTTTTTTTTTTAAAAAAAAAAAAAATTTTTTTTTTTTTTTTTTTTTTTTTTTTTCTTGTATTTCGTATCTAGACAGTTGTCGAAGAAAGTTGACCAACTGGATGTCGATCTGCCTCTACTCCTTCCTCAAGGTAAATGCTCGTCTGTCTGTCTGCCTGCCTGTCTGTCTGTAGAAACACTAACCTGTCTGTCTGTAGAATCACTAACCTGTCTGTCTGCCTGTCTGTCTTTAGAACCACTAACCTGTCTGTCTGTCTGTCGAAACACTAACCTGTCTGTCTGTCTGTCTGTCTGTAGATACACTAACCTGTCTGTCTGTCTGTCTGTCTGTATAACCACTAACCTATCTGTCTGTCTGTCTGTCTGTCTGTAGAACCACTAACCTGTCTGTCTGTCTGTCTGTCTGTCTGTAGAACCACTAACCTGTCTGTCTGTCTGTTGAGGTGGTTGTTGTGGGAACACTAACCTGCCTGTCTGTCTGTGTAGAAACACTAACTCGTCTGTCTGTCTGTCTGTCTGTCTGTAGAACCACTAACCTGTCTTTCTGCCTGTCTGTCTGTAGAACCACTAACCTGTCTGTCTGCAGGAGGTGGCTGGGGAGCCTCTCTACATGCTACATGTCTGTCTGTAGAACCACTAACCTGTCTGTCTGCCTGTCTGTCTGCAGGAGGTGGCCGGGGAGCCTCTCTACATGCTACGTGTCTGTCTGTAGAACCACTAACGTGTCTGTCTGCCTGTCTGTCTGCAGGAGGTGGCCGGGGAGCCTCTCTACATGCTACGTGTCTGTCTGTAGAACCACTAACCTGTCTGTCTGCCTGTCTGTCTGCAGGAGGTGGCCGGGGAGCCTCTCTACATGCTACGTGTCTGTCTGTAGAACCACTAACCTGTCTGTCTGCCTGTCTGTCTGCAGGAGGTGGCCGGGGAGCCTCTCTACATGCTACGTGTCTGTCTGTAGAACCACTAACCTGTCTGTCTGCCTGTCTGTCTGCAGGAGGTGGCTGGGGAGCCTCTCTACATGCTCTACCGAGCCATAAAGTATCAGGTGGATAAAGGGCCAGTGGACTCGGTGACAGGGAAAGCCAAACGGACGCTTAACGACAGCCACCTGCTGCGGGAGGACATTGACTACTGCGCCATGGTAACCAGAATCAGCTGCACAGGATGATTTGTTTCCTTAGCAACCGTTATGTTTGTTCCCACATGATGTACAGATTTTTAGGAATTCTTTTATCTGAAATGGCTTGAAAAATCATACATTATATAGCTGCCGTAAATGGGAGAACAAATATTCTCTTACGTCTTCGGCTCTACGTGGACACCTGTCTCTTAACTTCTCTGCCTGTCTCTCTCTCTGTACCTGTCTCTCTCTCTGTACCTGTCTCTCTCTCTCAGACTCTGACAGTGTTGGTGAAGAATGGAGTCGAAGTTCAACCTTGTCCTGTTAAAGTGCTCGACACAGACACAATCACACAGGTAGGTACATGTCTGTCTGTCTGTCTGTCTGCCTGCCTGCCTGTTTGTGTATCTTTCTGCATGTCTGTCTGCCTGTTTGTGTGTCTGTCTGTTTGTGTGTCTGTCTGCCTATCTGTGTCTGTCTTACTGTCTGTGTGTCTGTATTCAGTCTGTCTGTCTGTCTGTCTGTCTGCCTGTTTGTGTGTCTGTCTGTCTGTCTGTGTCTGTCTCACACCTGTCTGTCTGTCTGTCTGTGTGTCTGTCTGGCTGTATGTCTGTCTCTCACCTGTCTGTCTTTGTACAGGTGAAGGATAAGATCCTGGATCAGGTCTACAGAGGAGCTCCATTCTCTCAGAGACCAGCAGCAGACAGTCTGGACCTGGGTACACACACACACACACACACACACACACACACACACACACACACACACACACACACACACACACACACACACACACACACACACACACACACACACTCACAGTGCATCTCACTATCTTTGTGGGGACCTGTCATTGACATAATGCATTCCCTAGCCCCTTACCCTAACCTTAACCATCACAACTAAATGCCTAACCTTAACCCTTACCCTAACCTTAACCATCACAACTAAATGCCTAACTAACCACCTAACCTTAACACACAACAAACTAACCTAACTAATAACATCACAACAAATACCTAACCTAATACCTAACCTAACCATCACAACTAAATGCCTAACTTAACCTTACCCTAACCTTAACCATCACAACTAAATGCCTAACCTTAACTCTTACCCTAACCTTAACCCCTACCCTCACCCTAACCATAACCTAATTCTAACCCTAATCCTAAAACCAAGTCTTAACCCTCAAACAGACCTTTAAATTTGTGGGGTCCAGCATTTTGGTCCCACAAAGCTGTCGGGACCCCACAAGTATACTGTATTCCCGACACACACACACACACACACACACACACACACACACACACACAGACACACACACACACACACACACAGACACACACACACAGACACACACATAGACACAAACACACACACACAGACACAAACACACACACACAGAGCCACACAACACACACACACACACACACACAGACACACACACACACACACACACACACACACACACACACACACACACACACACAGAGACACAGAGACACACAAACCACAGACACACACACACAGACACACACACACACAAGAGACACACACACACAACACACACACAAGACACACACACAAACACACACAGAGCACACAACATGCAGACACACACACACACACACACACACACACACACACAGACACACACAGACACACACACACACACCTTAACATTCACACACACACACACACACACACACACACACACACAATTCATTAAACACACACACATTCACACACACACACACAGACATGTCCGGTTTGATTGACAGCTCACACCAACCTGTGTTCCTGATTGGTTGACAGAGTGGCGTTCGGGTCAGGCGGGTCACCTGACCCTGTCAGACGATGATGTCACAGCGGTGGTTCAGGGGCGCTGGAAACGGGTCAACACTCTGCAGCACTACAAGGTAAACAACCGACCAATCACAGCGCGGCTTTTTCTTCTACGCTTTTGCGTCCCGAATCGCACACTTACCCTGCGCTACATACCCAACGTGTAAACTATCGATAAACATACCTTTGTGTGTCTGTCTGTCTGTCTGTCTGTCTGTGTGTGTGTGTGTGTGTGTGTGTGTGTGTGTGTGTGTGTGTGTCTGTGTGTGTGTGTGTGTGTGTGTCTGTGTGTGTGTGTGTGTGTGTCTGTGTGTCTGTGTGAGTGTGTGTCTGTCTGTCTGTCTGTCTGTGTGTATGTCTGTCTGTCTGTCTGTCTGTGTGTGTGTGTGTGTGTGTGTGTGTGTGTCTGTGTGTGTGTCTGTGTGTGTCTTCTGTCTCTGTCTGTGTGTGTATGTGTGTGTGTGTGTGTGTGTGTGTTCAATGTCTGTGTGTGTGTGTGTGTCTGTGTGTGTGTGTCTGTGTGAGTGTGTGTCTGTCTGTCTGTCTGTCTGTCTGTGTGTGTATGTGTGTGTGTGTGTGTGTGTGTCAATGTCTGTGTGTCTGTGTGTGTCTGTCGTGTCTGTGTGTCTGTGTCTGTCTGTCTGTCTGTGTGTCTGTGTGTGTCTGTGTGTGTCTGTGTGTGTGTGTGTGTGTGTGTGTGTGTGTGTGTGTGTGTGTGTGTGTGTGTGTGTATCTTTTCGGACGCACTAAGCTGTGATGTTTTTAACATCACTTCCTGAGAGCCTCCTTGCTGTCCGAGGCGTAACCACGGTAACGCGTGCCGACGTGAGCGATGCTGTAAACGCTATTACGAACGTTTTCGTAACTACCGCATTGCATTGTGGGATACGCAGTCTCACATATACTGTTTCAGCTGCTAAATAGCATGTTGTGGGATTTCGGGCGCAGCCTAGTTCTTCTACACTTCTCTTCGTCTTCTCTTTCTGTATTTCCCCCCCCCTCTCCCTCTGTTCCTGTTACATATTGACCGCTGCTCTCTCGTTGTCCAGGTCCCAGACGGCGCCACGGTGGCTCTGATTCCTCGTTCTCAGAGTTCAGGCGGAGTTGGAGTCAACCAGGTCTTCCAGACCGGAGAGAGTAAGAGACCCGGCAACCAATGTTCCCTCTAATTTTTCATGTGTCTGGGCATACACACAAGCTCCCTGAGCACACTAAGGATCACTGTGAGCAACATCAGTTGTGCACGCTGTGGCCACACACCGGTATCATACCTGTTCAACACCTGGGATCATAGCAAGTTACATGGCTTATTAAAAGAATCAAATTACAGCAGCAATTTCCATTAGTTTACTTTTAATATTTTCGAGGGTTTACCACTCAACTGCTGAGCTACCGGCTCTGGCCCTCTTAAAATGAAAAAGACAAAAATCTTGTTGTTCATGAGATGTGTAGTATGTTATACTACACTGCAGAGTCCTGCTTTTGGCCATGGGAAGAGTCCTGCTTTGGCCTGGCTGAGGGTCCAGTTGTGGCCTGGCTGAGGTTCCAGTTGTGGCCAGGGTGAGGGTCCAGTTGTGGCCTGGGTGAGGTTCCAGTTGTGGCCTTGGTGAGGGTCCAGTTGTGGCCTGGGTGAGGTTCCAGTTGTGGCCTGGGTGAGGTTCCAGTTGTGGCCTGGGTGAGGTTCCAGTTGTGGCCTGGGTGAGGTTCCAGTTGTGGCCTGGGTGAGGGTCCAGTTGTGGCCTGGGTGAGGGTCCAGTTGTGGCCTGGGTGAGGTTCCAGTTGTGGCCTGGGTGAGGTTCCAGTTGTGGCCTGGGTGAGGTTCCAGTTGTGGCCTGGGTGAGGTTCCAGTTGTGGCCTGGGTGAGGGTCCAGTTGTGGCCTGGGTGAGGTTCCAGTTGTGGCCTGGGTGAGGGTCCAGTTGTGGCCTGGGTGAGGGTCCAGTTGTGGCCTGGGTGAGGTTCCAGTTGTGGCCTGGGTGAGGGTCCAGTTGTGGCCTGGGGGGGGGGTCCAGTTGTGGCCTGGGTGAGGTTCCAGTTGTGGCCTGGGTGAGGTTCCAGTTGGGGCCTGGGTGAGGTTCCAGTTGTGGCCTGGGTGAGGGTCCAGTTGTGGCCCGGGTGAGGTTCCAGTTGTGGCCTGGGTGAGGGTCCAGTTGTGGCCTGGGTGAGGGTCCAGTTGTGGCCTGGGTGAGAGGTTCCAGTTGTGGCCTGGGTGAGGTTCCAGTTGTGGCCTGGGTGAGGTTCCAGTTGTGGCCTGGGGGGTCCAGTTGTGGCCTGGGTGAGGGTCCAGTTGTGGCCTGGGTGAGGGTCCAGTTGTGGCCTGGGTGAGGGTCCAGTTGTGGCCTGGGTGAGGGTCCAGTTGTGGCCTGGGTGAGGGTCGCAGTTGTGGCCTGGGTGAGGTTCCAGTTGTGGCGTGGGTGAGGGTCCAGTTGTGGCCTGGGTGAGGGTCCAGTTGTGGCCTGGGTGAGGGTCCAGTTGTGGCCTGGGTGAGGGTCCAGTTGTGGCCTGGGTGAGGTTCCAGTTGTGGCCTGGGTGAGGTTCCAGTTGTGGCCTGGGTGAGGGTCCTGCTCTGGAAGAAATGAGAAATATACACCTTTCAGACATAACATTTTGTTCACATTAAAACATTCACATTTTGCACAATGACATGTGTGCTGTAGCTTGTGATACAGTGTAAATTCCTGTAACTCTTTGTCTGTAAAATATCTAATTACACTGTTTTTATTAGCATTTCTACTACCCATAAATTATCTAGTAGTAACAGCATTTAATGATTAATATCCATACATAAAAAATGTCACTAGACTATGCACAAATCTGACTTAAATTTTACCTTATTTTTCACGTCTGTCTTTCTCACTTCTCCAGTGGTTGTACACTTTGTCCAGGTTGATGGCTCCGTCTGCTTCTTGCTTTGACTTTATGCGCATCAGCTGGTCCAAATGTGCCACTTCAAGACGATTTCTGGATGCTGTTTTGATGTGATTCATTAAACTAAATCCTCTTTCACAATCTGCACTGGAAGCTTGAAATGTAGCACAAATATCCACAAGCTGTGAGATCTCCTTTAGCTCCTCACATCTAAGTGCGCAGGCCACCATATCTGAGAATGTGCTGATTGACCCCCTGTTTAAGTTTTTGCTTCATTATGTACTTGAATTCAGCATATTGACTGTTAATGGCCTCCATAGACTGTGGGTGGTGGAGAATGGCCTCATACTTTTTTGCCAGTGTGGCAATGTCTGCTGATCCATAGTCAAAACTGATGTCTGAGCTCAATGCTTCAATGTCAAATGCAGACCACTCCTTTAATCCATCCTATGGAAAACGAGCATCCATGTGATCACAGAGCTTACTAATAAAAAGAGTAATCTCACCAGTATTTCTGCCATCAGCTGATGAGGTCCCCATTGCCTCTTTGACACGGTCACTCCAATGTACATCCTTCTCCTTCAAGTATTGGGAACGCAACTTCTCAATCTTTGCTCGAGCAAGGCAGTGCCCTTCCATCACAGTCAGGTTGCGTCTTTGTAAAGAGAGGCAGAGTTGTGCTAGCTCACCCAAAACATCTCCCACTGGATCTCTGTTATCAGTGAATTCTCTTTTGCAGAATTCTTCAAGCACAGTGTAGTTCCTCAGAACAGCATTGACAGCTTGGTGCCGCGACAGCCATCGCACTTCGTTCAGAGGCCTGAATGACAGTGTATCTTCATCAAGATTCTTTGCTATGTCCTCCATTTTGCCCCTCTTCACAGTGGACCGAGAAAAAGTGGAATATACAGTTCTAAGAAGAGTTTCCACATCTCGCATCAAAGGCACATCTTTCCAGGCATCATCAATGCCCAAGTCCTCTCTATGGGCCACACAATGTTGTTCAGTTAGGTGTGGTATTTGGCGCTTTAACAAAGCCGCAACTCCATTGTGTCTTCCTAGCATTACTGCGGCACCATCGGAGGTCAGCATCACCATTCTCTGAATGTCCAGTCCATGTTTGGAGTAAAACTGAGTTATTGCCTGCACAATATCCCTAGCAGTGCATGCTGTCAGCTGGATGATGCCACCAAACACAGTTTTATAGTTGACATCATTTTCCTCCCTGTATTTAATATATATGACTAGCATTTTGTGTACTGTTATGTCTGTGCTCTCATCTACTATCAGGGTATGCCAAGGTGCATTTTTAACACTGCACATAGTCTCATTCTGCACTATCTCATTGATTGAGTTCACAAATTCAAAGGCATAGTTTTTGCTTCGCCAGCTTTCTGGTATACTCACATACTTTGCCATGTGATTGTGGATTTGTTGAACTGACAGCATTGATGCATTCATTTTGATGGCCAGTAAAATATTGTCAATGACAACTTTAACTTGCTCGGGGTCAGATTTTGTTTTGTGCAACAGCTCGTTCCTTTTCTCCCGGTCTTTTGCGCTCTCCCGCAATAATGTACCAATCCCCTGTCCCATCTTGAGTCTCCGTACAATTCCAACAGCTTTCAAATGAGTTTTCTGCTGAATGTGACGCTTGAGGTAGTCCAACTTCCATTCAGTCCACATTTTTCCATCCGAAAACTCGCTTGTTACTTTGGCTTCGCTGCATGTTTTGCAGAGCAGACCTGTCTCACTCGAAAAAGAAAAAATCTCACCCAGTTTCACCACTTGTTCTCCTGTTTCCACATACTGCGACAGCCATTCCATCTTAAAAGAACCGCATTTCTTTTTTACTTTGGCTTGGTGGGTGGATGTGTCACTGCCCGTTCGTTTTGCCATGATAAGGGGTTTGCATTTGCGTCGCCGTCTCTTATCTCTGCCGTACTGTTGGTAGCTAGCTAACCTTCACGATGCCACGGCGCGTATGGGCTGGGCGCGATATTACGAATCCCACTATGGCCACGCCAAGACCCGCCCTTCAATAGCATTCACACATTACAATTGGCCAGGCGTCCATGCACTCGAGGTGAAATGCCTAAACCCAACCAATCGAGCTGCTTCGTAGGGCGGGTCTTGGCGTGGTCATAGTGTGATTTGTAATTTTGCGGGCAGGGCATATACACAAGCACTGTCAATGCTATGATTGGCTGCGTAGCGTAAGTGAACCGTGTTGTATCATTGGCTGGACACCTGTCACTCACTGAGTCTATGTGCTGCATAGATTTTCTTGTGCGCTGACAATGTGCGAGCGGTGCGCGATTGCGCAAGCGCGCAGCTTAGAGGGAACATTGCCGGCAACCCAGCACAACGCTAACAGAACCATGTCAGAACCATTGAACATGTAGGACATCTAGAGCAGTGGTTCTCAAACTATTTTGTTGAGGGGGGGGCTTTAAACCAATCACAACCGTTGAGGCGGGCTTTAAACCAATCACAACCGTAGAGGCGGGCTTTACACCAATCACAACCGTTGAGGCGGGCTCTACACCAATCACCACCGTTGAGGCGGGCTATACACCAATCACAACCGTTGAGGCGGGCTTTACACCAATCACAACCGTTGAGGCGGGCTTTACACCAATCACCACCGTTGAGGCGGGCTCTACACCAATCACAACCGTTGAGGCGGGCTTTACACCAATCACCACCGTTGAGGAGGGCTTTACACCAATCACAACTGTTGAGGCGGGCTTTACACCAATCACAACCGTTGAGGCGGGCTCTACACCAATCACAACCGTTGAGGCGGGCTTTACACCAATCACAACCGTTGAGGCGGGCTTTACACCAATCACAACCGTTGAGGAGGGCTTTACACCAATCACAACCGTTGAGGAGGGCTTTACACCAATCACAACCGTTGAGGCGGGCTTTACACCAATCACCACCGTTGAGGAGGGCTTTACACCAATCACAACCGTTGAGGCGGGCTTTACACCAATCACCACCGTTGAGGCGGGCTTTACACCAATCACAACCGTTGAGGCGGGCTCTACACCAATCACCACCGTTGAGGCGGGCTTTACACCAATCACCACCGTTGAGGCGGGCTTTACACCAATCACCACCGTTGAGGCGGGCTTTACACCAATCACCACCGTTGAGGCGGGCTCTACACCAATCACAACCGTTGAGGCGGGCTTTACACCAATCACAACCGTTGAGGAGGGCTTTACACCAATCACAACCGTTGAGGTGGGCTTTACACCAATCACAACCGTTGAGGAGGGCTTTACACCAATCACAACTGTTGAGGAGGGCTCTACACCAATCACAACCGTTGAGGAGGGCTCTACACCAATCACAACCGTTGAGGAGGGCTTTACACCAATCACAACCGTTGAGGAGGGCTCTACACCAATCACAACCGTTGAGGAGGGCTCTACACCAATCACAACCGTTGAGGAGGGCTCTACACCAATCACAACTGTTGAGGAGGGCTTTACACCAATCACAACCGTTGAGGAGGGCTCTACACCAATCACAACCGTTGAGGAGGGCTCTACACCAATCACAACTGTTGAGGAGGGCTTTACACCAATCACAACCGTTGAGGCGGGCTCTACACCAATCACAACCGTTGAGGAGGGCTCTACACCAATCACAACCGTTGAGGAGGGCTTTACACCAATCACAACCGTTGAGGCGGGCTCTACACCAATCACCACCGTTGAGGCGGGCTCTACACGATGACGATATCGCAGCGACGGCGAGCAGCTTCTTGTTTACATTCAACATTTGGCCACCGAAGCGCAGCGTCACCCTGATCATTGTTCCTGATTGGTTGAAGGACTATCCAATGGCGCCCAGAGGCATTTGAGCGGCGTCCGTTTGCGACGCCCTTTTTGGAAATGGGCTGTGAATAAAGCTAACCCCCAGACCCCCTCTCAGTTACAGCCGATAGGGTCTGGTGTCAGCCAGGCTAAAGGACTCCCTGACCAGCGCAAAACATTTTTGGTAGAAGGAAAGGTCCACATAAAGAGGTACAATCAGTCCCTCCCGAAAAACGGTGATCATGCAAATTCAACGCATAATCAGCTAAAGTCCGCATATCTATGCCGGGGCGCATTTTTTCAAATACGCCGCACTTTCGCCGCATAAATTGCCGATTTCAAAGCCAAATATGCGGTGCTTGCATGATTTCATAATCCCTGTTGCAAAAAAAGTCCCATAACATACAGTACAGGCCAAAAGTTTGGACACACCTTCTCATTCAATGCGTTTCCTTTTTATTTTCATGACTATTTACATTGTAGATTCTCACTGAAGGCATCAAAACTATGAATGAACACATATGAATTATTATAGTCTAAACAAAAAGTGTGAAATAACTCGAAAACATGTCTTATATTTTGATTTTAGGTTCTTCAAAGTAGCCACCCTTTGCTTTTTTATTAATAAGGGAAAAACTTCCACTAATTAACCCTGACAAAGCACACCTGTGAAGGTAAAACCATTTCAGGTGACTACCTCATGAAGCTCATTGAGAGAACACCAAGGGTTTGCAGAGTTATCAAAAAAAGCAAAGGGTGGCTACTTTGAAGAATCTAAAATATAAGACATGTTTTCAGTTATTTCACACTTTTTTGTTAAGTACATAATTCCATATGTGTTCATTCATAGTTTTGATGCCTTCAGTGAGAATCTACAATGTAAATAGTCATGAAAATAAAGAAACACATTGAATGAGAAGGTGTGTCTAAACTGTTGGCCTGTACTTTATATCTTAGCAGAAAGTTGAAAAATGTTGCGCTTACTTCACACAAGAGCAGCCGTTTACCCCTGTTGCCATGGGAACGTTATGAAGTGATGTAATTACGCGACATGGACATCATCGAAAAGCAGCGTGTTGGGGGAATCACTTTTTTTTCTCTTTTTCATCAAACTGCAGTTTTTGCAAGTTCCCGCAATTTCATCGCATAAATTTGCATAAATTTCATATATAACATATTCCATCGCTTTTTTTAAGAAAACGTGCCGCATAATCAAGGATTTTTGCCCTCAACAATCGCAAAAAAACCTCATCACGCATTTTTCTGGAAGGACAATACAGATACAATACAGCGCCGGCAGTCACAGACAACAACAACCTTCTAAAAAAAAAAAAAATGTAAATGCTGCATCTCAAATGTTTAGAATCCATCACTTAATTCATTCATTATTATTAAAATTATTTTAGGAATTATGCATGACATATTTTTAAATTAGCATTTTTGTACAAATTTCACGTACCCCCTGCAGTAACAGATAACAACATCTAGAGCAGTGGTTCTCAAATGGGGGTACGTGTCCCCCTAGGGGCACTCTGGAGGACTGCAGGGGGTACGTGTCCCCCTAGGGGCACTTTGGAGGACTGCAGGGGGTACGTGTCCCCCTAGGGGTACTCTGGAGGACTGCAGGGGGTACGTGTCCCCCTAGGGGTACTCTGGAGGACTGCAGGGGGTACGTGTCCCCCTAGGGGCACTCTGGAGGACTGCAGGGGGTACATGTCCCCCTAGGGGTACTTTGGAGGACTGCAGGGGGTACGTGTTTTTTTTTTTAAAGTTTGGGTCTCTTTTTTTCAAAGTTTTTGTCACTATTTTCGACCTATTCTTACCTTACTTCCTTCTTTCTACCGTCTTTTTTTTCCTCGCCTTTTTCCACTAGCATTTAAATGTTTTCCAAGGCTGTTGTTTAGTAAATCTATCGCTGACAAAAAATTATTTGTACTGGTTAGGGGGTAGATGGCTTAAAAAAACTGTTCAAAAGGGGGTAGTTCTGTCAGATACGATGGTTCTCCTCTGTGTTAGTCATCGTCGTCGTCGCCGTGGTGACGGTCCGTGTGTTGTTGCCGTAGAAACGCCGATGCTGGAGGGCGAGGAGGAGGAGGGTCTGCGTCTGTGGCACCTGGTGAAGAGCAGCGAAGATCCGGAAATCCCAAAACACAGAAAGAGCAGCATGAGGGAGAGAGAGAGAGCCAAGGCCATACCTGAGATTTACCTGACCCGACTGCTGTCCATGAAGGTAACACACACACATTAACACACCTGAGATTTACCTGACCCGACTGCTGTCCATGAAGGTAACACACACACATTAACACACCTGAGATTTACCTGACCCGACTGCTGTCCATGAAGGTAACACACACACATTAACACACCTGAGATTTACCTGACCCGACTGCTGTCCATGAAGGTAACACACACACATTAACACACCTGAGATTTACCTGACCCGACTGCTGTCCATGAAGGTAACACACACATTAACACACCTGAGATTTACCTGACCCGACTGCTGTCCATGAAGGTAAACACACACATTAACACACCTGAGATTTACCTGACCGACTGCTGTCCATGAAGGTAACGCACACACATTAACACACCTGAGATTTACCTGACCGACTGCTGTCCAGCAAGGTAACGCACACATTAACACACCTGAGATTTACCTGACCCGACTGCTGTCCATGAAGGTAACACACGAACATTAACACACCTGGGGATTTACCTGACCGACTGCTGTCCGATGAGGGGCTTAACACACTTTTACATTAACACACCTGAGATTTACCTGACCCGACTGCTGTCCATGAAGGTTACGACACTACATAACACACCTGAGATTTACCTGACCCGACTGCTGTCCATGAAGTGTAACGCGCGCATTAACACACCTGGATTTACCTGACCCGACTGCTGTCCATGAAGGTAACGCTCATATAACACACCTGAGATTTAATGACCGACTGCTGTCCATGAAGGTAGCGCACACGCATTAACACAACTGGGATTTACCTGACCCGACTACTGTCCATGAAGGTAACGCACACATTAACACACCTGAGATTTACCTGACCCGACTACTGTCCATGAAGGGTAACACACACACGATACACACCTGGGATTTACCTGATGACGACTGCTGTCCGCAGAAGGTAACACACACATTAACACACCTGAGATTTTACCGACCCGACTGCTGTCCTGAAGGTTACACACACGATTAACACACCTGAGGATTTACCTGACCCGACTGCTGTCCATGAAGGTAATACACAAATTACACCACACCTGAGATTTACCTGACCGACTGCTGTCCATGAAGGTAACACAAACACAAATTAACACACCTGAGATTTACCTGACCCGACTGCTGTCCATGAAGGTAACACACAATAACAAACACACAGATTTACCTGACCCGACTGCTGTCCATGGAGTAACACACATATTAACACACCTGAGATTTACCTGACCGACTGCTGTCCATGAAGGTAACACACACACATTAACACACCGAAGATTTACCTGAACCGACTGCTGTCCATGAAGAGTCACACACATTAACACACCTAGGATTTACCTGACCCGACTGCTGTCCATGAAGGTTACCACACCCATTAACACACCAGATTTACCTGACCCGACTGCTGTCCATGAAGGTAACACACACATTAACACACCTGAATTTACCTGCACGCTGCTGTCCATGAAGGTTAACGCACATTTACACCTGGGATTTACCTGACCGACTGCTGTCCATGGCGGAAGTGCATTAACATACCTGAGTTTTCCTGACCGACTGCTGTCCATGAAGGTACGCGCACATTAACACACCTGAGATTTACCTGACCCGACTGCTGTCCATGAAGTACGTACGCATTAACACACCTGAGATTTACCTGACCCGACTGCTGTCCATGGAGGGTAACACACACCATTAACACACCTGAGATTTACCTGACCGACTGCTGTCCATGAAGGTAACACACATTAACACACCTTAGAATTTACCTGACCACATGCTGTCCATGAAGATTGTAAAACATTAACACACCTGAGATTTACCTGACCCGACTGCTGTCCATGGATACGATAACACTAACACACCTGAGATTTACCTGACCCGACTGCTGTCCATGAAGGTAACGCACACATTAACACACCTGAGATTTACCTGACCCGACTGCTGTCCATGAAGGTAACACACACACATTAACACACCTGAGATTTACCTGACCCGACTGCTGTCCATGAAGGTAACACACACTGTCTCTCTCTCTCTCTCTCCCTCTCTCTCTCTCGCTCTCTCTCTCTCTCTCTACCTGTCTGTCTCCCTTCCTGTCTGTCTCTCTGTAGGGGACCCTGCAGAAGTTTGTGGACGATGTGTTCGTGGCGATCCTCAGTACGAAGCGTCCTCCTCCGATCGCCGTCAGATTCTTCTTCGACTTCCTGGACGACATGGCCGAGAAACACGGCATCGACGACCCCGAGACCGTCCACATCTGGAAGACCAACAGGTGAGAGACACACCTGTCTGTCTGTCTGACACACCTTTCTGTCTGTCTGTCTGTCTGACACACCTGTCTGTCTGTCTCTCTGACACACCTGTCTGTCTCTCTGACACGCCTGTCTGTCTGTCTCTCTGACACCTACCTGTCTGTCTCTCTGACACACCTGTCTGTCTCTCTGACACCTGCCTACCTGTCTCTCTGACACACCTATCTGTCTGTCTCTCTGACACACCTGTCTGTCTCTCTGACACGCCTGTCTGTCTCTCTGACACACCTGTCTGTCTCTCTGACACGCCTGCCTGTCTGTCTCTCTGACACCTGCCTGTCTGTCTCTCTGACACACCTGTCTGTCTCCCTGACACCTGCCTACCTGTCTCTCTGACACCGTGTCTGTCTGTCTCTCTGTACACACCTGTCTGTCTCTCTGACACGCCTGTCTGTCTGTCTCTCTGACACGCCTGTCTGTCTGTCTCTCTGACACGCCTGTCTGTCTCTCTGACACCTGCCTGTCTGTCTCTCTGACACGCCTGTCTGTCTCTCTGACACGCCTGTCTGTCTCTCTGACACCTGTCTGTCTGTCTCTCTGACACGCCTGTCTGTCTCTCTGACACGCCTGTCTGTCTGTCTCTCTGACATGCCTGTCTGTCTCTCTGACACCTGCCTGTCTGTCTCTCTGA
>NC_053116.1:37941155-37966155 GCF_010015445.1 Perca fluviatilis
TGTGTGTGTGTGTGTGTGTGTGTGTGTGTGTGTGTGTGTGTGTGTGTGTGTGTGTGTGTCGGGGATATATGAGGTTTTTATAGTCAGACTCAGGCGATGCCAGTTCTTTCGATTCCTTTACTCCCTGGAGACAAAAAAAAATGCTTTGGTTGAAAATGACAATCTAACCAATCAGATCAGAGAACATCACTGTCACCTGCTGCCTTGCATACGTTTCCCAGAGTTCCCTGCTGTTCTGCTGTCTGTGCGGAGACAGAAAGCACAATTTGAATAGTCTCTATACTGATCACTAGTTATCGATGTGTTGTCCTGCTGATCTCAGACATGCTGGATGTTTTTTACCGACAGTATTGCTGAACAATATTTTTTAGCTTTTACTACTGAAAACCAGCACGATTATGAAGCTTTTAACATCCCAACATTTAGGGAGTTTTACCGAACGCAATAACAGAATCAGGGAGTGGTTTTTTAAAATCACATTTTCAGTGCGACTCCAGTTTCTGACGTCTCCAAGCTCTAACTAAATATTCTCATCAGGTAACTTCAGGACCTGCACCGGTTCTCATGTCTTTCCAGTCTTCCTCAGTTCCAGGTTGAGTCCAGATTGACTCATCGGGGTTCTCAGGTTTGCATTAAATGCCAGTGTACATTTCGACTTGCTGAGTTTTTGTTTATTAGCCAATTAGCACGTAGCAGAATCGTGGCTTCGAAGAAGGACGAAGGTAACCTGACTCCGCCAGATTGGATCGCTTCGCATTTGCTCGGCATATCCATCTGGGAACTTTCCGTTGGAGAACTTTTGGGAAGGGGCGAAAGTCCTGGTTAGCTGATTGGATAAACCATCTGTCTATCAGCACCTATATGTTGGTGATAGACAGGCCAAATCAACCAATCAGATCAAACTCTTGCCGAAACCAGTCGGGAGAAGAGCAAAAACATCTTTTCCTCGAGAAAAGCTCTTCTTTCAGTGAAGGAATGCTTTGTAATTCGGATAAAACTTGCTGCGACAGCTACGCTCGTCTCATCCGTGGAAGCCGCCACGTTGCGTCAAAACACCTAAACCCGCCTCAAAACCAACGCTGATTGGTCGGTCGTTTGGCGAACGGCTCCAGATTTTCTCCATCTCAAGATGCCAGACTGATCTGCGAGTGGGAAACTGGAGCTCGCGAGATCAGGACGGTCTCACGAGGCTAGGATAAAGGACCGTTAGCTTAGTGATGCTCGCTGCTTTATGCCTTGCCCATAGAAAAAGATGTTTCGAATCTTAACAGACCACACTTAATGACATGTAATGATAGATTTAACAGTTTGGTTGCTATAGTGTGTGGAGACGGGAGAGAAACGTGCTCTGGTTTATTGGCATTTCTTTAAACCAATCACAATCGTCTTGGGCGGCGCTAAGGAGCAACGGTGATGTCACAGCCCGATGTGAGTCGGGCATGCTCAGATTTAAACGGTTTACGGCATAACGTGTCATACTGAAATTTGTGAAATCCATAAAATAATAAACTTTTCTCTTTACAAACAATAACAGAAGATGGAAATCATTTCAAAAACGTTGTAGCTATCTATGATTGTTAGATTGCTAACGTTAGCTCACAACGCCATTCAAGTGACAGCCTCTGTTGTGTTTAATTGCTAACTTGTAGCTAACAGCTAGCAGTCATTTCAAAAACATTTCAACTATCTATGATTGTTTGATTGCTAACGTTAGCTCAATACGCCGTTAGAATCTTGGAGACTACTTGTCGCAAAGTGATGCATGCGCGACTCAAACCTGAGCTCGACTCACATCGGGCAGTGACGGTGCCTCTGCTAAATAACCTCTGGAAGGAACTTGTTTTGGTGGAACATGTGCTCGTTCAAAGGTTGTTTTAGTCGTGCGACAGAAAGCTCCGATTGGACAGATAGTCTAGCTAGCTGTCTGGATTTACCCTGCAGAGATCTGAGGAGCAGTTAACCATAGTCCTCACAAATCAGCCGGAGGTTAGAACGCCAACAGAGGAAGGGGACGCATAGCTAGTGATGTAGCCTGTGTGCTGGCTAGCTTCTCCAACAGTAGATGAAGGAATCTGCACTTTTTTTTTTTTTATGCGAGAAAGAAATAAAATGAACTTTACTAACATGTAGAAACGCTGGAGAACAGAAACTAAAATCACACTGAAAATAAAGTTGAACTAAAACCTTGAAGTTGACAGACGATAAAAACAATCTGAAATCTGGGGGAGGAGTTTAAAGTGTGTGTGTGTGTGCGTGTGTGTGTGTGTGCGTGTGCGTTAGCTAGTTACTAACTTATTACATGTACATACTGTAAGTCCTATTTATACCTATTTATCCCAGCTGTGCCTTCACTCTTGCAGCTAGGTGGCGCTGTCTGACCTCTCTTACAGCAGCCTTTATTCAGCATGTGTCCCAGTGCATCATGGGACGATAAATTCATTTTAATGTTTAACTGTTTTTCGAAAAACAACAACGGAGTCATCATGTACAAATACTAGTAATGGATATACAACTAGCATAGCATCACGCTAGGTTGACAAACACGATCTCATCACAACAAGTCGTACTAGATTGAGTTGAGATTGTTTCCAAAGTTGGAAATGCTAGGAGTTTGTAATGCACTGTTTGTAGCGACTATATGGTTTAGCTAGCTCTTTGTTTGACCTTGTGTAGCCTAAACAGCGATGATTAGGCGTTTTTGGATCAAAGAAACTTTTCCGTATTTTTAAGAATTCCCCTTTTTTATTGTGTCCGCTCCGCAAGAAATAGGAACGAACATAGTTCTTAGAAAACAAACTTTGAGGGACTATTTGTAGCTATATCTAACGTTAGCTATATCTAACGTTAGCTACATGCTAACGTCAGGGAAACCTGTAATCTTGGTTGCCAATATTGTTCATTTCTCCCTAACATTGGATCACATTGCTTCTGGAACATGTCCAGTTGTGTAGTTTTTGGGGAAGAAGCCTTTATTGGTGATTTCTCACGGTCGAAAGTGACGCTTTAGTCCGCTACGGTCGGTCTTTGGCTGCAATGACGTATGGGCAAACTTATTTTTAACCCTTGTGTTGTCTTCCCATCGACCATGCAACTTTTCCTTTTTTTTTTTCGGGTCAAAATTTCAAATTAAAACTTTTTTTGGTGACGTTTTTGTCACTTTTTTCAAAAACATTTGTCATGTTTTTTCCGATGTTTTTTTTGTCAAAAATTTTCGATGTTAATGTTGATGTTTTTGTCGATTTATCTGCACTTTGTTTGACGTTTTTGTTGGGGTTTTTTTCCAACATTTTTCATCACTTTTTCCCACGTTCTTTGATTTAATTATTTTTTTCAAACGCTATAAAATTGAATAACACACCCAAATTCAGTGAAAGTAGTGAACTGATCATTTATTTTACTTGTAAAGAGTAATGGTTGTATGGAACCATCCACGTTATGTTTTTTGGACAATTTGGTTGAAAGAAAACACAAATTTCTGATTTAGAAACTTTTTGAAAATGGTTTGACCCGAGGTCAAACCATTGATTTGACCCGAGGACAACAGGAGGGTTAACAGCCCCTGACGGTGTACGTAGCTCTCAGGGGAGCTTTTCCAGTTGACAGTTCGTCTCAGGGAGTCCCCAGAACCGTTTGGTCCGAAAACGCCTAATGTTGTCGTGCAGAGTGTGTAATATCTCTGTGCAAACACACAAACAGCCATCATGCATGTTGGCGTTGAGCGCAACATACAGCGTCACGTTACCTGACACCCATAGCACGTCTGAAAACAAAGGCTTCAGGCAGTGGTGTAGTCTAATGTATTGTAGTGGGTATAACTGTACTGTATATTGGCCAGAATCTGCATTTAGGGGGGGGGGGCATATCATAGTGGGGGGTCTGGGTGTCCTCCCCCAAGGAAGTTTTGAGCATCAACGACTTCATTTCCTGTATTCTGATACACTTTTTTGCACCAATTTGCGGTAGAAATACCTTTATTTAGCCAATGTGACGAAGAAAAACACAGATGACAATTCAAAATATATCAAAAATATAATGGAAAGTATGTTGTTGCGTGTTATTGGGCATTTTTAAGTGGGATATATGGAAATCCTGGAGCTTTCTAAATGGGTATACTGCATATACCTGCTTATCATGTAGACTACACCGCTGGGTTCACGTGCTTTCAAGATGCCAGAAGTGTGTGTCGCCCTTTATTAAGATACTGTTTTTAAGCTAGCTGTTGCTACAATAGCTACTATATCACTTAGTTTGAGCTACTTTTATTATATCTTTTAGCTCTGATATCAATATTGTCATACAGGCTGAATCCAAATATCTGAACCTCCCCCCTTTCAGACTCTCGGACTTTATACGTACTGTAGGCCTAGTGGTGTACAGCACATGTGTCAAACTCATGGCCCGTGGGCCAAATCCGGCCCCTTGCAGATTTAGATCCGGTATATATGTTTGGGTTCACAATAACATTTCGGCCCGCCTAGTTGTGCCCCAAACCAAAAACACAGGAAAGTGTGTTTTTAAACTGCAATTACGTGACATTCAAAGCAGAATTTGGCAGATTTGCCGACTCTGAGAATCAGAAATTCCCCCCAGAAGAAACAGAGAGAGAGTTTTAATATTCAAGCTGAGAAACTGGTTGTTGTTAAAAAAAAAAAAAAATCATTGTTTTGCTTGATTTGCTAAATTCTCTGATGGCTAAGGAACTCTTTTGATGACTTTCGTAGGGCTTCATGTCAACAAAAATGTCGGAAAAAGCAAAAAATGTACCAAAAGGTGACAAATGTCTGAGAAAGCCACAAAAAAGTTGGAACGAAAATAACAAAAAATGATGAAAAAAGCTCCCAAAATGTTAAAATAAAAAGTGACATGCGGTAACAAAAAGCACGTCAATAAACTCTCCATGTCTGGCCCTTGGTGTGATTCTCTTTTTCCAGCGTGGCCCTCTGGGAAACTGAGTTTGACACCCCTGATGTACAGTAAAAGAAAGCAGTAGTCGTTATCAGACCTAAGACCCAAAATAGTTTGGACACGTGAAGCGAAGGTTCGATCTGAAGATATTATCGGTGTTAAAGTTTGATTGTACATATCCCTCTTTCTCTGTTTCCCTGTGAAGTAACCAGGAACCATCTCAGAGTCTGCAGGTCCAGAGGTTGTAGGTTTGGATTCAGCCTCGAGATATATCAGCTGTGTCTCCATGGCAGCAGTCTGTTGTTTTAGCTTGTTTGGTGTATTTTTCTCTGTGTGGAATCGTCACAAAAGTGAAGACTCGGCCCGATGTGGATCTGGATGTCTCCGCCAGAGTTTTTTTATTTAGTCTTCATGTGCAACTCTGTGGGACAGGATACTTCCTGGACTCGTTATTCTTCCAATGGACGCGAAATTATGAATCCCACTACGGCAAGACCCGCCCCTACGAAGCAGCTTGATTGGTCGGGGTTAGGCATTTGACCTCGAGTGGTTAAAGGGATGGTGTCGGTACACGATCCGTTCTGCACATGCGCAAAATGTTCGCGCATGCGTGGTATGTACGAGGATTTACGACACTGCACGATCTGTTCCACGATTCCGCTCGACAGCCAAGCTAACGTTAGTTTAGCTAACGGCTAATTCGGCTAACCGCTAGCTGAGACAGCGTGTAATAACTTTAAAAGACCCTCGAAATAAAACTTGAAAATAACCGTTAACATATATAACAGCTGTTACGTCAGTTCTACTTTACTTGTGCTCATTTAAAATACAATCACTCAATACTTGTCTTTATTGTTATTACTGTAAAGTCTTAATGTAGCTGTAGCTGCTTCTCCCATTAAGTTTGACTTAACGTTATTTTAGACTGAATCTAGCTGTCAGCTAGCGGTTAGCCGAATTAGCTGTTAGCTAAACTAACGTTAGCTTCCCGGTGAAGGCTAGCCATAGGTTAGCGTGGAACAGATCGTGCAGGGTGTATCCTCGGTAAAACAGTATTATCATGCGCAGAACGGATCGTGTACCGACAGATGGTTCGGAGTAATTTCACCCTAGGGTCCTTCGCACTTTGACCTCGAGCCAAACACCCACTCCTGGTCCCTAAGCGCTCGTCTTACTGCTGGTAGAAGTAGCAGCAGAGAGCAGAAGTGTTATTTAAAGGAATACTCCACCGTTTGTTGAAATAGTTCTTACCACGGTCTCCCCTGGCTGTAGATAGGTGGGCCGATGCATTTTTTTGTCTCAGTGCAAGTAATTAGGTTGTTTTTGTGTCTTTTGTTGGCTCACTTTTACTCACAACATGCTAACCGGCAACATAGGATTCCATTCACTACGCTAAGCTAACTAGCGAAGGCGCTGCCGGTGTTGTACCGGATTGAAGCAATGCGTGCACAAAAAATGCGTTGACCCCTATTTCAACACACGGTGGCGTATCCCTTTAAATAAACTTCTGGTGTACTTACAAACTTTCCAATCCATCGTTTTATGAGTACATAACCTATATGTACTAGTGTAGACGTTTGGTATCATTTCGGGCATTATTAGTGGGGTCATTTACGAGATACACAGTTGGATCCATTAGCGCCTGCACTAAGCTATTCAGCTGATAACGCTAACTTGTCCAATGTTAGACCCAGGTGATGAAGGTGAAAAAAAGCTTCTGGGGGGGTGTTTGGCTCAAGGTCAAGGTGCAAAGGACCCTAGGGTGAAATTACTCCGAACTATCATTTGTAAGCAAGTTTATTTGTTTAGGACATTAATACACATTAATCAACATTTCTGTAAATGCGCCAGCGTTAGCCAGTCGGCTAATTTTCAACTGTAGTCCTAGCATGCATGTCTTTATGGTGGGAAGAAACCGGAGCACACCCACGCAAACACGGGGAGAACATGCAAACTCCACACAGAAAGGTCCGGGCATAGCACCTGTACACATCGGGTTAGGTTGCCTTGCGTAAAGCATGGATGCCTGGCCAATAGTAACTATTGATGGGCGGGTCTTGGCGTGGTCATAGTGGGAGAAAAAAAATATCGCTTCTTGGACTCTTGTGGCCGGTTCCTGGTTATACTTCATGGACTCTTGGAACAGGATACTTCTTGGACACACATGTTTTACATTGTAAATGGACTCCTAACTGAGGCTGAACCCATCAGGCAATAACCGAACAGACTCTTGGCTGTTGGCGGTCGTGTCTGCTGCTGAACCGAAACGGACAACTGGCAGATTTTGTTATAAAACGAGATGTTTGTCGAATGATCTCTCTTCTGTACTTTTCTTCTCCTAATATTTCTGATGATTATCGCCGTTTTAATCTGAACGTCTCACTTCTGTGTTTTTTGCCTTGCGTGTTTTTTGAGCCTGTGTTTGACCCGTAGTTGTAGTTCTCTGATCAGATTAGGATTCTGCATGCGTGTGATGATGATGATGATGATGATGAAGAAGAAGATTTACGGTGCTTCTTTAAAGCCGATTTCTTTTAAAAATAAAGACAGTGGGCGGGGCTTAAACTCTGCCGTGTCACTGATAATGTATGTAAATGGTGAAACGATGGTCACGGTTTGACCTTTGACCTCTCGCAATCTCTGTACAGTTTTTCTAATCTTCCGGGACATAATGAAAACAGATCCTCAGCTCTGATTGGTCGAGCTCTGTTTGCTACTGGAACGTTCTTTTCTACAAGGGAATAAAAAAAACTTTAAAGGGTTTGTATAAAATAGATCCAGGATCAGTTGTAATGAAGCACAGACTGCTTTTCTACTGACTGTGTACAGTTTGCTAACAGTGTGTAAATGTGCCTGTAAATACCTGTCCGAGGATGATGATCACGATGATGATGATGATGATGGTGACGAAGATAAATTCAGTCTGCTAATGGAAATGTGTTTTTATTGTGAAGAGGCAGGAGGCCAAATACAATTTGTATCATGTAAAAATAAAGTTATAATTTTAACAGTTGTCTCTGTGTCTCTGTGTGTGTTTTGTCGTTACCGAGCTCGGTAGGATTTTTATATGTTTGAAAACATATATTGTGACACATTTCATTTCTTATAAATTCTTCACAATCAAAGTCCCTTTTATTATGAAGCAGCAAAATCAGGAGATGTTTGGGTTTTTGCAACGCGTTTACAGGAGACTGTCCTCCCACGAAAAAAACAAGTCTGTTTTGGTCGTTGTTTAAAGCGTAACTCTCGCCAAAATGCAACCTATAGGGCACATGTGTCAAACTCAAGGCCCGGGGGCCAAATCCGGCCCCTTGCAAATTTTGATCCGGCCCGCATTTTCAATTTAGGTTCACAGCAAATTTTGGCCCGGCTAGTTGTGCACCACACCAAAAAAATCAGGAAACTGAAAAAATGGCGCTTCCGTCCTAATTACGCTTTAGGACAACAGGGAGTTTTTCCTCGCCACTATTCAATAACCACTGCTAATGCTTGCTCTTGAGGGAATTACTGTAATTGTTGGGGTTTTGGAATTTATAGAGTGTGGTCTAGACCTACTCTATCTGTAAAGTGTCTCGAGATAACTCTGTTATGATTTGATACTATAAATAAAATTGAAAAATTGAATTGAATTTTACGCAAAACTTTGACTCGGGTACATTCACAAATAGGTTGCATTTTGGCGAGAGTTACGCTTAAAGCAGCAATTACGACCAATATAGTTACGTTTATAGTGGCGGCGCCCTCTAGTGGCCGTAGTAGTTCTGACGGGAGCGAAGCAGGAAGTAAAGTGAGGAAGTATAAGAGCGCCAAATTTTCGCAGGTTGCGTTGGGGGTGGACAAACACGGGACTGTCACCCAGGAGACCGGGGGTTCATGTCCCCGTTTTGAAAATAAAAGTAAACTGCAAGTTTTTTTTTTCACTTGATGCAACAAGCAAAGCTAGTGCACGGTCGATTTAACTAGCACCCTTTAATCCTTTGACGGTGACCACCAGTTTAAAGGTCGCCGTCTGCAATATCTAAGCAATACACCAATTAGTGTAGAGATAGGTGGTGTCCTGTAGATAGTGGGGTTTCCCCTAGCTGTAGATAGGTGGGGGTCTCTCTAGCTGTAGATAGGTGGGGCTCCTCTAGCTGGTAGATAGGTGGGGGCTCCTCTAGCTGTAGATAGGTGGGGTCTCCTCTAGCTGTAGATAGGTGGGGCTCCTCTAGCTGTAAGGGATAGGTGGGGTCTCCTCTAGCTGTAGATAGGTGGGTTTTCCCCTAGCTGTAGATAGGTGGGGTCTCCTCTAGCTGTAGATAGGTGGGGTCTCCTCTAGCTGTAGATAGGTGAGGTCTCCTCTAGCTGTAGATAGGTGGGGTCTCCTCTAGCTGTAGATAGGTGAGGTCTCCTCTAGCTGTAGATAGGTGGGGTCTCCTCTAGCTGTAGATAGGTGGGGTTTCCCTCTAGCTGTAGATAGGTGGGGTCCCTCTAGCTGTAGATAGGTGAGGTCTCCTCTAGCTGTTAGATAGGTGGGGTCTCCTCTAGCTGTAGATAGTTGGGGTCTCCTCTAGCTGTAGATAGGTGGGGTCTCCCCTAGCTGTAGATAGGTGGGGTCTCCTCTAGCTGTAGATAGGTGGGGTCTCCTCTAGCTGTAGATAGGTGGGGTCTCCCTCTAGCTGTAGATAGGTGGAGGTCTCCTCTAGCTGTAGATAGGTGGGGTCTCCTCTAGTTGTAGATAGGTGGGGTCTCCTCTTAGTTGTAGATAGGTGGGGTCTCCTCTAGCTGTAGATAGGTGAGGTCTCCTCTAGTTGTAGATAGGTGGGGTCTCCTCTAGCTGTAGATAGGTGAGGTCTCCTCTAGCTGTAGATAGGTGGGGTCTCCTCTAGCTGTAGATAGGTGGGGTCTCCTCTAGCTGTAGATAGGTGGGGTCTCCTCTAGCTGTAGATAGGTGGGCCAACGCATTTTTTGTGCATGCATTGTTTTAGTCCGGTGCAACACCGGCAGCGCCGCCGCTAGTTAGCTTAGCGTAGTGAATGGAATCCAATGTTGCCGGTTAGCATGTTGTGAGTAAAAGTGAGCCAACAAAAGACAAAAAAAACAACCTAATTACTTGCACTGAGACAAAAAAATGCGTTGGCCCACCTATCTACAGCCAGGGGAGACCGTGATAAGAACTATTTCTGTGTGCGCCGGGCGCCTGGTCCTAAAGGGTTGTCCTTAGTGTCTTCATTAATCAGAGGTGTGTTTTGGGCGTAACATGCAATCAACCAATCAGAGATCATCTCCCATTCCCTTTAAAAGCCAGGCGCGTTTGGACCTTGGAGCATTGCTGTTATGATGGAGGATTTGCACCCTAATATTTTTATTTGTAATCTTCTGCATGTGTGTGTGTGTGTGTGTGCTGCTGTGCGTCCCTGTGTGTGTAACAAGCATAGTGTGCACACGCTGTGCACGAGCCTAGGAGCATTTTACTAATGCTCTGTTAAAATAACAATGAAATGCTGCGTTATTGACTTCCCGCTGCCTCAAAATAGCAATACGCCCAGAATGCACCTGAACACACCTCCCTGTAAGACCAGCACGCCCAGAATGCACCTGAACACACCTCCCTGTAAGACCAGCACGCCCAGAATGCACCTGAACACACCTCCCTGTAAGACCAGCACGCCCAGAATGCACCTGAACACACCTCCCTGTAAGACCAGCACGCCCAGAATGCACCTGAACACACCTCCCCTGTAAGACCAGCACGCCCAGAATGCACCTGAACACACCTCCCTGTAAGACCAGCAAGCCCATGGGCCACAGATGGGCGCAGGTGCATTTGTTATTTAAACGACGTGGGTGCTGGACGGGAAACTGACAACTGGGTCGGTCTTAAACTAGCAAAGAGACTTGCGTCTGGCTTTGCGCTGCGCCGGGTGCAAGATAGGGTCCTATGGGCGTTTTCACACCTGCCTCATTTAGTTCGGTTGAATCACACTAGAGTTTGTTTGCTCCGCTGGTGCAGTTCGTTTGGGCGGCAAACGCACTTGGTTGCACCAAAAGCGGAACCAAACTTGCGAACCGAGACCTGCTTGATGAGGTGGTCTCGGTGCACATCGAACTCTGGAGCGGTTCGTTTGTGGTGAGAACGTGATCCGACCTCGAACCGCAACAACTATATATACTAATCCAGTCTGAGCTAGTGTCTCCTGTAGTCAGGTGTGTTCAGCAGTCTGAGCTGATGTCTCCTGTAGTCAGGTGTGTTCAGCAGTCTGAGCTAGTGTCTCCTGTAGTCAGGTGTGTTCAGCAGTCTGAGCTAGTGTTTCCTGTAGTCAGGTGTGTTCAGCAGTCTGAGCTAGTGTCTCCTGTAGTCAGGTGTGTCCAGCAGTCTGAGCTAGTGTCTCCTGTAGTCAGGTGTGTTCAGCAGTCTGAGCTAGTGTCTCCTGTAGTCAGGTGTGTCCAGCAGTCTGAGCTAGTGTCTCCTGTAGTCAGGTGTGTTCAGCAGTCTGAGCTAGTGTCTCCTGTAGTCAGGTGTGTTCAGCAGTCTGAGCTAGTGTCTCCTGTAGTCAGGTGTGCAGCAGTCTGAGCTGATGTCTCCTGTAGTCAGGTGTGTTCAGCAGTCTGAGCTAGTGTCTCCTGTAGTCAGGTGTGTCCTCCAGTCTGAGCTAGTGTCTCCTGTAGTCAGGTGTGTTCAGCAGTCTGAGCTAGTGTCTCCTGTAGTCAGGTGTGTTCAGCAGTCTGAGCTAGTGTCTCCTGTAGTCAGGTGTGTTCAGCAGTCTGAGCTGATGTCTCCTGTAGTCAGGTGTGCAGCAGTCTGAGCTAGTGTCTCCTGTAGTCAGGTGTGTTCAGCAGTCTGAGCTAGTGTCTCCTGTAGTCAGGTCTGTTCAGCAGTCTGAGCTAGTGTCTCCTGTAGTCAGGTGTGTTCAGCAGTCTGAGCTAGTGTCTCCTGTAGTCAGGTGTGCAGCAGTCTGAGCTAGTGTTTCCTGTAGTCAGGTGTGCAGCAGTCTGAGCTAGTGTCTCCTGTAGTCAGGTGTGTCCAGCAGTCTGAGCTAGTGTCCAGACCTGGTGGGTATTGAAGGACGGTGGAGCACGGAGCGGACACGCAGCGGAGCCGATCGGCAGTTGGTGGAAATTGTGGGTAAGGATCAACGTGGGTTAGCTCAGCGTGGCCAAAAGTGCAAACGGTGACAGACCATCGCTCTAAATGGTAAATGGACGGCATTTACTGTACATAGGGCTTTCTAGTCTTAACAATCATTAAAGTGCTTTACGCGCTACATGCTACATTCACCACAGCACACATTCATGCAGTGGTGGCCGAGGCTGCCATACAAGCTGCTACATGCTCATTAGATAAACATTCCCAGGGGCAGTCAATATCAAACACTTTGTCTAACTGTTGATCTGATCTCTAACAGCGCAAACAGATCTCAATATCACTTAGTGTTTATTGATTGATATGTGCAGGAGGAAGATGAGATGAGAGTAGAGTGAGAGGAAAACATGTGAGAGGAAGAGGAGAAGTGAGGATGAAGAAGATGAGATGTTTGTCCTCCATGTTTTTTTTTTTTTTACTTATTTCCTGTTTTACCTAAATAATTCTGTATTTTCATGCAGGGACACCACAGCTGTATTATCAGAGGGGGACACCCATAGACCACCCCTTTTTAAAATGTTTTAGATTCGCCACTGGTCCCGCTTTGGGTCCAGTATTGCTTGGCCATTCACTGCGCATGCGCAGAGACCGGTGTCCGATGTCTAACAGCAGCTGTTAGGACCATGAACGGTTGGGACCGAGGAAGCAAAGAACGCACACTTCAGAATAACCGAAGTGGACCCGGAAAAGAGTCGGTACTGACCCGGAACATAGCCGCTACTGACCGGACCGGACTGCATTGAGAGCCGCTGATCTGCAGCTGGAGCTAACGGAGCTAACAGGCTAACTGACGGCAGACCGTCAGCTGTTATCTGACGGGGCTGACGGGTTAACGGACAGGCCACTGGCTCATGGTCACCACGCTACACTGCACTAACCCGTTCTGGCCCGGGATAGTTTCTGGGCGGTCTGAACCACCTCTAGTCGGACTTTCTCCGTGTTTGCACCGCCGGGGTCTCTGGTGAAGTTCAGCCGCCTAACGGACGCTATTAAGCTAACTAACATTAGCTTATCGGAGTAACCGTTACCGTTAACCCGGTTCGGTGTGAGGACCAGGGGCTCAGGATGCTGATAGGTAAAGTACTTGTGACCCGGGTCGGTATCCCGGTTCGGCTGTCTGTGTTGTTGGTGCAGTTTAGAAAGAGTTTGTGTCAGTGACCGACCGTTGAATCAACACTCTGAACTCCAGAGAGCAGGGCTAACATGCTAAGCTAGCTTCCAGCTAACGGTACCAGCCTCTGACTGCTCTGGTTCAGAACGGGACCGGTTAAGCCAGACTCCAGTCAAGAGCTCTGGCATTTACAAATTATTGACTTCCCAGCAGATGTTTTTTAACTAAAAGGGAGTTTCTTTCCTAAAACAGTCTCTCTAAAGTATGCTGGTAAATTCGGCACACAAATGCACTCCGTGTGGCATTTAATTACCTTAAATATGAACTTTAATAATTGGTGATTGCTGGTCGCTACCCGCCTCCATGATGTGATTTAATAGTATCAGGTTAACAGAGGAACCATATCTGGAAAATTTAGATTTTTGTTCAAAAATGTGCAGCCTTGTCTGTGGTTTGTATGCCGAATTAAATGATTAGATATTCTGGAAAGGTGGTAATTAATGTTGGAATAATGTTCCAATAAAGAGGACTTTTTTTTTATTATAAATGTTTGTATAAATGTATTAGTAAACCGTAGTCTGAGATGAGGTACATTAACGTAAGATAATTATATAAGATACGTAAGATAATTATAATTAGTAACGTAAATACAAGTACGCATGATTTGTACCGTAAGTTTGCTAATGCAGGAGAAAGTAACATTTCAAGATTTTTTAAATGGAGTTTGGCATATGGTATTAATGCCAAAACACATAGTGACACCTTATATTTCTGTAAAGGGACTACTGGTCATGCTCCTGTAGATATATGCCTGCTAATAAGGAGAAAATCGCTATTTTCCCAAACTTGTAAATTGAGTTTTGTGTGTGTGTGTGTGTGTGTTTGAACATTGTGTTAATGAGCTGTTTATAGAGCTGGAGGTGGGGGCTGAATGTGGCTCTGACTCTGTTGTTCCTCCTCTCAACAGCAGTTGCTGCAGGGACCGGAAATGCTGCCACCACCGGCAAGAAACCCAGACGGAGAGGCAAAAAACACCGTAGAGTCCGAACAGACGAGAACCGGTAAGAAACCAGCAGAGACACGAGACCAGAAACACCATGGACCCCCCCCCCATAAACACACGCTGCTGACCGCCCTACATACAGAAACACACATCCACTCAGAGTCTAAATTTAGGTGTGTGTGTGTGTGGAAAGTGATTTGTGGTGTGTGTGTGGTTGAGTTTCATTACACAAAATCACTTTCTCTGTGCGACTTCCTGCCTGTCTTAGTTTTTAGTGCGATGCACAGTGTTATATAATCTGTTATAAAACTCTGACTAAGAATTGATCGATATGATTGGTCGGTATCAGGGCTGATGGATCAGGTAGTAGTAGTAGTACGTATTCTTTGTCACTGTAATGATATAACCCAGTATGGTCAGAGATAAACGGTTGAATTAAAGATTATTTTTTGGGGCGTTTCTGGCTTTAATTTTTGACGGAGAGTGAGAGTGAGAGTGAGAGTAAGGCATGCAGAAAATTTGTCACAAGTCGGATTCATACCCTGGACCTCTGTGTCGAGGCATAAACCTCTCAGTATATGTGCGCCTGATGTACCCACTGACCCAACCTGGCCACAAACGACTTGAGAACAGTTGATTTATAGTTGTAGGCAGAGCCTGCACCGTGGCCTCTGTAAGTGGCCTATGCTGGTGTGAGAATTTATACTTGTGCGCTGGTGTGTCTGCGTCGTTCTAGCCAGTGGTGTAGTCTACGTGATACTCAGGTATATGCAGGATACCCACTAAGAAAGCTTCCAGGATTTCCATATACCCCACTTAAAAATGCCCAATGACACGCTACAGCAGACCTTCTATTATATTTTTGATATATTTTGAATTGTCATCTGTGTTTTTCTTCTTCATATAGGCTCAATAAAGGTATTTCCACCGTAAATTGGTGAATACAAGTTATCCGATTGCAGCAAATGAAGTCTTTGACGCTCAAAATAACCCTGGGGGAGGACACCCAGACCCCCTCCCTCCCCCAAAGGCAGATTCTGGCCCATATATATATATATATATATATAGGCCAATATATTTATATACACTACAGTATACCCACTACAATACATCAGACTACACCACTGGTCCTAGCATATCTCTTTAAGAGAATAGCTGTGTGTGTGTGTATGTGTGTGTGTGTGTGTGTGTGTGTGTGTGTGTGTGTGTGTGTGTGTGTGTGTGTGTGTGTGTGTGTGTGTGTGTGTGTGTGTGTGTGTGTGTGTGTGTGTGTGTGTGTGTGTGTGTGTGTGTGTGTGTGTGTGTGTGTGGTAGAGCAAGTGAGAGAGTGACAGCGATTACCAGACTCCAGTGGTGGAGACGAAGAAGCCGAGTGTCTGGGGGCAGGTCCGATGTATTTTTTTGAGTTACTATATAGGCCAACTTTGATCTTGAAATATAGGCTAAGCATTCTGCAACAAATAACAATAAACCCACTATTAATTACATCATCCTAATGCAGCGTCACTACTTCAGCATGTAAATAATGCACCTCAAATACAACCGTGAGCAATCGCTATTATAGCGAATCAACAGCCATGTGCAATTTAGTAAAAATCACCAGTTAACTTAATTTAAATTTGCAAGACCAGGCTTACATGAACTGACAACAGAAGTTATACGACTTACAGTTCTCAAGGACGCACACACACCATCTCAACTGGCCTATCATCCGGACAGCGTCTCTTTTTCCTTGTCTGCCTTTTTCTGCCGAGTGACCGCGCTATTCTCCGACATGCACTCTAACAATGCAGAGATGTTGCCCATGGGGGGTCGCCACGGTCAAAACCACCCTACATAGCAGTGGAAAGTGCTGCTACAGTGCCGTTAAGAGTCATTCCCCGGCTGCAATGACGCCGAGAACGCAGATGCTGAAGACCGGGAAAGGCTGACCAATCGGGAGAGGGTCTTAAAGAGACAGGCGCTAAAACAGAGAGAGGGTTAATACAGGTACATTCATTTTTTGAACATTAAAGCATGTAGACATGTTCCAGTAAAAAAAAAAAAAATACAAGTATGAACCTAAAATATGAGTACGATGTAGGGCTGAACGATTTTTGACAAAAATGTTGCGATTGCGATTCAATATGCCATTATTTTTTTTAAGCTCTTTGTCTTCTGTATTATTCAAGACAAACAATAAATCATTGTATAGTATGAACAACACACGATTAGATTAAACAAACTGTTCTTTCCTGGAGGCCAGGCCTGTATGTGATGATGAAATTAGGCGATGCATGAATTTATATGAATGACATCTTTAATTTAACTACTTCAGTCACAGTAGTATACTGAGCACTGACCGAGCCTGGTGGAAACATTCATGTGAAAGTCAGAAACACATCACACAAACTAAAGTGCAGATTGCAGAAATATAAAAACAAATATGTGGCTTTACCACACTTAGTAGTATTTAGATTATTTAATTAATATTTACTGTAATAAACATATGTGAACATGTGGATTGCCCTTTGTAAACACTGTCTCTTTAAACAAGATAAATGCAGATGTCCCCTTGTGAACCAAAGGTTTTTTGATGAACGAAGGGATTTCTACACTGTTGGAGTATATATGGTATGGAGGTAGATGGGAAACAAGATGCAAATATATTACTGGCACTGTTTATGGTGTTCCTTACCAAAAACAGTAATTTACCCATTGCAAAAAATTGTGTATTTAATGTATTTTGGATTAATTAATGGATTGTATTTTTATGAAGGTATTTTAATTGGTTTGCTGATTGTTGTTTTTTTTTAAACAAAATGTATTGGTTTTTACGATCAAAGCTCAGCTTATTATCGATGATAATGCCCAACTGCTTGTTGTCGTAAGTCTTTGTGCTAAGCTAGGCTAACAGTTTCCCCTCTGCTTCCAGCGTTTGTGCTAAGCTAAGCTAGCCTGCGTCCTACTGACAGAAACAGGTTTGGTGCTCGGCCCGGAGAGACTCAGCTCCAATAATAGAAACGGGGACTGAATGATGATCCCAGAAAACTCACACGCACACACACACACACACACACACACACACACACACACACACACACACACTCTCCATGACATGTCTGAGTCATTGACATTGTTGAGGTTTGCCTGAGCTGCCCTGAAATAGACTGTGTGTGTGTGTGTGTGTGTGTGTGTGTGTGTGTGTGTGTGTGTGTGTGTGTGTGTGTGTTGTGTGTGTGTGTGTGTGTCACAGATATATGATCCATGTTGTCTGTTTCATGCAGAAGCATGTCCATGTGTACGTGATCAGAATGACATCATTTCAGACCGATAGCGTTGCTGGGGGATGTTGTATTTGCGTTCCCACTAAAGTCGAAACCAGGTTGAACGTCACAATGACATCACAGAGGTCTGATTATTGTTATGAAGGCAGAGGCAGAGGCTTTTAGGGTTAGGGTTATACACTCGATCGGAATGAGTCTGTCTGACATGTTGTCTGACCTCATCGGAAAATCCAAAGTGTTTGTATCTGTTGTGAGGGAGCGAAAAGTCGTCATAAAGAGGAGGGTGACATGAAATAGTTTTAATACGGAGATAACAGAGAACATGTTATAGACCCAATCACAATGTATTTTGTAGAGATGCACCGATAGACCGGCCGGTGACCGGAATTGGCCGGTTTTCTCGTGCTCGGCCACGACCGGCCATGACCGGCAGGTCAGTCTGACATATGGCGACTTCATGCCGGTCAACGCTACGATTAACTGACAACATAAGTTATACGAGTTACAGTCAGTGATGGTCAAATGAAGCTTCGCGAACCACTTGTCTTTATTTTCTGAGCTCACTAGATGGCGCTCTCTGTTCAACAAAGGGTTGAAAACACACTGAAATGCCATTCCTTTAACCTTTTTCTTTGAACAGAGAGCGCCATCTAGTGAGCTCAGAAAGTAAAGACAAGTGGTTCGCGAAGCTTCATTTGACCATCAATAGTTACAGTTCTCAGGGACGCACACAGTCTCTTTTTCCTTTCTCTCAACTCTTTCTCTCCCACATGTAGGGAACCTGGTGAGTTAACCTGCAGCATGTCAGCTGTTTGGGGATTCTTCAGCGTGTGGTCAGAAGATAACAAGTTTACAATATGCACCACCTGCGAGGAGACAGTAGGGCGTGGAGGGACCACACCAAGAACCAGAATCACATTTCTTTAGTGTGATATTAGATGTGAGAAGAAGGAAATGGTTCTAGCATTGGTCTTTAGATGTGTGTGAATGTCCCACACCAGGAGTCATTTATATAGTTCTATTATATAGTGATCCATTATCTGGTCAACACATGTTCTATTAAAGAAAAAGATAGAAAATAAATATTTGTGTGTGCTGTAAAGTGGTTAGAAAATATGAAATCGGAATCGGCTAAAATCGGTATCGGCCGGCCTAACTCAAAGAAAATCGGAAATCGGCCTAGAAAGTTGTAATCGGTGCAGCTCTAGTATTTTGACAATAACTTCCGGGTAGAAAATTCCTGCGTCCCGTACAAACTGCACTGAACAAAATTATAAACTCAACAAAAGAGTGACCTTTCATTGTGTCCAGCCTAAGTCACACCTGTGCAATAATCCTGCTGTCCAATCAGCATCTTGATACGCCACACCTGTGAGGTGGATGGATTAGATAGATTAGATTAGAAGTGCTCACTAACACAGATTTAGACTGATTTTTGAACAATATTTGAGACAAATAGACCTTTTGTGTACATAGAAAACAGTCTTAGATCTTTGAGTTCAGCTCATGAAAAATGAGGGCAAAAACAAAAGTGTTGGGCTTATAATTTTGTTCAGTGTATTTAACATCGCTGAGCAAAAGGGGAACGAGGAACAACTTGATATTCTCTCATCTCCTTCATCTAAAATGCACGTTTGGTGCTTTCATATATCAACACGTTAGCTTGGAGAGCTAATGTGCATGTTGGGCCACAGACTGATGAAAATATCACCACCCAAACTAGCAGTCAGTCCGACCGGCGCAGACATGTTGCTGTTCCTAACGCTAGATTTGGTTTATCAAAGACGCTAGTAAACAGAAAACAACCACAGCAGAGACCATCTCTAAACGTTACAGTTACGTATGAAAATGACAACAGAAATACACAAGTTTGCAGATTTCACATATCCAAGCAATTCAAATCAGCTGCTAATTTATCTATCTGGAATCGGTTTTTGAAATTATTTTTGGAAATAACAGAACATTTTATATCTTTTTAGATGTATAGAGATAACTTCTCACATGTTCAGACAGACTCTCCTGAAGACATGCCAGAAGACATGATTTTTTTTTTTTTAAGCATTGGGGGAGGTCTGTCTGATCAACAACCCCCCAGATGTTTGATATCAGGACGATGAGCTGACAGAACCGACAAGTTGAACATTGTCCAATTAGAACGGACCCACCACGGTGACATTTTTGGTGGAGCTGTTGGTTTAATAGTCGACTCGGAAGAAAGTGAACGTTTTGACAATAAACTCCATCAACACAACAGTATGTGGAGTTAAACTGGACGGGTCCAATGACCTCTGAATAGTTCTACTTGTTGTTAAACTGGACGGGTCCAATAACCTCTGAATAGTTCTACTTGTTGTTAACCTGGACGGGTCCAATAACCTCTGAATAGTTCTACTGGTTAAACTGGACGGGTCCAATGACCTCTGAATAGTTGTTAAACTGGACGGGTCCAATAACCTCTGAATAGTTCTACTTGTTGTTAAAGTGGACGGGTCCAATAACCTCTGAATAGTTCTACTTGTTGTTAACCTGGACGGGTCCAATAACCTCTGAATAGTTCTACTGGTTAAACTGGACGGGTCCAATGACCTCTGAATAGTTCTACTTGTTGTTAAACTGGACGGGTCCAATAACCTCTGAATAGTTCTACTTGTTGTTAACCTGGAGGGGCCCAATAACCTCTGAATAGTTCTACTTGTTGTTAACCTGGACGGGCCCAATAACCTCTGAATAGTTCTACTGGTTGTTAAACTGAACGGGTCCAATAACCTCTGAATAGTTCTACTTGTTGTTAAACTGGACGGGTCCAATAACCTCTGAATAGTTCTACTTGTTGTTAAACTGGGACGGGTCCAATAACCTCTGAATAGTTCTACTTGTTGTTAAACTGGACGGGTCCAATAACCTCTGAATAGTTCTACTTGTTGTTAAACTGGACGGGTCCAATAACCTCTGAATAGTTCTACTTGTTGTTAAACTGGACGGGTCCAATAACCTCTGAATAGTTCTAATTGTTGTTAAACTGGACGGGTCCAATAACCTCTGAATAGTTCTACTTGTTGTTAAACTGGACGGGTCCAATAACCTCTGAATAGTTCTACTTGTTGTTAAACTGGACGGGTCCAATAACCTCTGAATAGTTCTACTTGTTGTTAACCTGGACGGGTCCAATAACCTCTGAATTAGGGCTGGGCGATATATCGATATAAACAAATATATCGATATATTTTTAAATGAGATATGGAATTAGACCATATCGCATATATCGATATAGTTCAAATGTGATCCTTGCTCCCATAGATATGTCGCCGTGAGGTTCTAAACATACGTCAAAACCCGCCGCCATCTTGGAACAGGGGTCCGAAGCATTCAGATCAACGCTAAAGATGCCGGACTTTTGTACTGCTTAATTATGTTCGATAGAGGAAATGAAAAGAACAAACAGCATGGATAACATTTAACAGGTGACAATGTGTTTTATGATTATATGCGTCCCCGACCAGCAATCTGAGCGCTGCCGGCGCCGGAGGCAGAGAGCCCCGTGGCCGGCCGCAGCGTCTCTTCCCGGGAAAAAAACACAAGCCTCGGTCGCTGCTGCGCCGGTCCCCGCGATCAGATCGGACCAGCCAAAGACAGAGTGGTGATCGGTAGGATCTTACCGTAGTCCAGGAACGAACTGTATGTCGATATCGGTGGAAGTTCCACTAAGTTTGCGGGGCGGCGCGGGACGGAAAGAAGCTACAGGCCGGGGCAGCGACGTCTTCGCGGCTGCAGGATGTGGAGCTCAGTGCCCGTTAAAATTACATGTAACGCTTAAATACATACAGAAATAAATAGTGGAGGAATGAGCCTGGACATTTCAGTCTGTTTAAACTTCACCTTGAAGCAGAAACTCTTAGTTCAGAAGGGTGAAGTTTCCGTTTGGACTCAGATCTGTGAACCGATCATAATAAATTTCTTTGTTTTGTAGTCGATAGTTCATCTTTTAGTTTACTTAAGTGGAAGCAGTATCAAGTGGAAGAATGGGACTATAACCTAGGCTTACAGGCATGAGGCATTACATTGAACAAAGTAGATTATATTAATATCAAAAGCTTAATTGACCTTTGGAACGAATCACAAATAGCCTATGGAGCTTTGATTTCAAAAAAGTTACTCCTGTTATACAGTATTTAGGTTTACATTTTATTGTTATTTGAACAGCTGAGCATTTAATCATGAACCAGGTGAAGAAACCGGTTTATTATTTATTTGATTTTGCAACTGTTTCTATGAAACTACTTGTGACATGTCAAATTTGATTTGGGCTTTGACTGAACATTTGCTCTCACTTCGCGGAAAAAATATCGCGATATATATCGTATATCGATATTCAGCCAAAATATATCGGGATATGACTTTTGGTCCATATCGCCCAGCCCTACTCTGAATAGTTCTACTTGTTGTTAAACTGGACGGGTCCAATAACCTCTGAATAGTTCTACTTGTTGTTAACCTGGACGGGTCCAATAACCTCTGAATAGTTCTACTTGTTGTTAAACTGGACGGGTCCAATAACCTCTGAATAGTTCTACTTGTTGTTAAACTGGACGGGTCCAATAACCTCTGAATAGTTCTACTTGTTGTTAAACTGGTCGGGCCCAATAACCTCTGAATAGTTCTACTTGTTGTTAACCTGGACGGGTCCAATAACCTCTGAATAGTTCTACTTGTTGTTAAACTGGACGGGTCCAATAACCTCTGAATAGTTCTACTTGTTAAACTGGACGGGTCCAATAACCTCTGAATAGTTCTACTGGTTGTTAAACTGGACGGGCCCAATAACCTCTGAATAGTTCTACTTGTTGTTAAACTGGACGGGCCCAATAACTTCTGAATAGTTCTACTGTTTGTTAAACTGGACGGGCCCAATAACCTCTGAATAGTTCTACTTGTTAAACTGGACGGGTCCAATAACCTCTGAATAGTTCTACTTGTTGTTAAACTGGACGGGTCCAATAACCTCTGAATAGTTCTACTTGTTGTTAACCTGGACGGGTCCAATAACCTCTGAATAGTTCTACTTGTTGTTAAACTGGACGGGTCCAATAACCTCTGAATAGTTCTACTGGTTGTTAAACTGGACGGGCCCAATAACCTCTGAATAGTTCTACTTGTTGTTAAACTGGACGGGTCCAATAACCTCTGAATAGTTCTACTTGTTGTTAACCTGGACGGGTCCAATAACCTCTGAATAGTTCTACTGGTTGTTAAACTGGACGGGCCCAATAACCTCTGAATAGTTCTACTTGTTGTTAAACTGGACGGGCCCAATAACCTCTGAATAGTTCTACTGTTTGTTAAACTGGACGGGTCCAATAACCTCTGAATAGTTCTACTTGTTGTTAAACTGGACGGGTCCAATAACCTCTGAATAGTTCTACTTGTTGTTAAACTGGACGGGCCCAATAACCTCTGAATAGTTCTACTTGTTGTTAAACTGGTCGGGCCCAATAACCTCTGAATAGTTCTACTTGTTGTTAACCTGCGGCCCGGGCCCTAACCTCTGAATAGTTCTACTTGTTGTTAAACTGGTCGGGCCCAATAACCTCTGAATAGTTCTACTTGTTGTTAACCTGGGCCGGGTCCAATAACCTCTGAATAGTTCTACTTGTTGTTAAACTGGTCGGGCCCAATAACCTCTGAATAGTTCTACTTGTTGTTAACCTGGACGGGTCCAATAACCTCTGAATAGTTCTACTTGTTAACCTGGATGGGTCCAATAACCTCTGAATAGTTCTACTTGTTGTTAACGGACGGGTCCAATAACCTCTGAATAGTTCTACTGGTTGTTAAACTGGGCCGGCCAATAACCTCTGAATAGTTCTACTTGTTGTTAACCTGGACGGGTCCAATAACCTCTGAATAGTTCTACTTGTTAACCTGGGCCGGGTCCAATAACCTCTGAATAGTTCTACTTGTTGTTAAACTCGACGGGCCCAATAACCTCTGAATAGTTCTACTGGTTGTTAAACTGGACGGGCCCAATAACCTCTGAATAGTTCTACTTGTTGTTAAACTGGACGGGTCCAATAACCTCTGAATAGTTCTAATTGTTGTTAAACTGGACGGGTCCAGTAACCTCTGAATAGTTCTACTTGTTAAACTGGACGGGTCCAATAACCTCTGAATAGTTCTACTTGTTGTTAAACTGGACGGGTCCAATAACCTCTGAATAGTTCTACTTGTTGTTAAACTGGACGGGTCCAATAACCTCTGATTAGTTCTACTTGTTGTTAACCTGGACGGGTCCAGTAACCTCTGAATAGTTCTACTTGTTAAACTGGACGGGTCCAATAACCTCTGAATAGTTCTACTTGTTAAACTGGACGGGTCCAATAACCTCTGAATAGTTCTACTTGTTAAACTGGACGGGTCCAATAACCTCTGAATAGTTCTACTTGTTGTTAAACTGGACGGGTCCAATAACCTCTGAATAGTTCTACTTGTTGTTAAACTGGACGGGTCCAATAACCTCTGAATAGTTCTACTTGTTGTTAAACTGGACGGGTCCAATAACCTCTGAATAGTTCTACTTGTTGTTAAATTGCAATGTGAGCGGCAGCCAACGGAGGGTGCATTATGTCGGCAGGATCATTTAAAGCGCCCATATTCTGCTCATTTTCAGGTTCATAATTGTATTTAGAGGTTGTACCAGAATAGGTTTACATGGTTTAATTTTAAAAAAACACCATATTTTTGTTGTACTGCACATTGCTGCTGCTCCTCTTTTCACCCTGTGTGTTGAGCTCTCTGTTTTAGCTAAAGAGTGAGACATCTCTTCTTCTGTACTATCTTTGATTGCACTCGCACATGCTCAGTAGCTCAGATCGTAGATCGTGTCAGCTAACTCCATAGACAGTAAAAGAAAGGCTGTTTCTCCGACTTCAGTCAGTTCCAAGGCAGGATTAGCTGGGAGACTTCTTCTAAACCAGGGCGCACATGGAAGTAGTTCTTCTGGAGATTATGGTGAACTTGTGTGTGTTGTAGCAGTGCTTTGCCATTGAGAACGAGCTTAGCGCTAGCATGCTAACGGTTACGTGGATTGATTTATTCTAAGTTTGTATGCGTGTGGAAGCACCAGAGACACAAAATAACACCCCAAATCCCCAGAAAAAGTGATTTTCTTTTCATAATATGTGCACTTTAAAAGGCAACCGCGACTACATTGTGCGTCTGACCTATTTCTGATACCGTGGCGGCAGAAATTTTGCCATGGCGGGCCGCCACTACAAAATCAACAAAGAGGAAAGACTGCATTCATAATGTTGACCTCAGTTGTTCACATGAAAAGTGACAGAAACACTTAGAGATGCACCGATTACAACTTTCTAGGCCGATTGCGATTTCCTTTGAGTTAGGCCGGCCGATACCGATTTTAGCCGATTCTGATTTCATATTTTCTAACCACTTTACAGCACACACAAATATGTATTTTCTATCTTTTTCTTTAATAGAACATGTGTTGACCAGATAATGGATCACTATATAATAGAACTATATAAATGACTCCTGGTGTGCGACATTCACACACATCTAAAGTGCAATGTTAGAAC
>NC_053116.1:37971155-38081259 GCF_010015445.1 Perca fluviatilis
CACTGTAAAAAACATCTCCTCACTATCTGCTAGCTGCCTGTCCCCTGAACACACTGTAAAAAACATCTCCTCACTATCTGCTAGCTGCCTGTCCCCTAACACACTGTAAAAAATATCTCCTCACTATCTGCTAGCTGTCTGTCCCCTAACACACTGTAAAAAACATCTCCTCACTATCTGCTAGCTGTCTGTCCCCTGAACACACTGTAAAAAACATCTCCTCACTATCTGCTAGCTGCCTGTCCCCTAACACACTGTAAAAAACATCTCCTCACTATCTGCTAGCTGTCTGTCCCCTGAACACACTGTAAAAAACATCTCCTCACTATCTGCTAGCTGCCTGTCCCCTGAACACACTGTAAAAAACATCTCCTCACTATCTGCCTGTCCCCTAACACACTGTAAAAATACTCTCCTCACTATCTGCTAGCTGTCTGTCCCCTGAACACACTGTAAAAAACATCTCCTCACTATCTGCTAGCTGCCTGTCCCCTGAACACACTGTAAAAACATCTCCTCACTATCTGCCTGTCCCCTAACACACTGTAAAAATATCTCCTCACTATCTGCTAGCTGTCTGTCCCCTGAACACACTGTAAAAACATCTCCTCACTATCTGCTGGCCTGTCCCCTGAACACACTGTAAAAACATCTCCTCACTATCTGCTAGCTGTCTGTCCCCTGAACACACTGTAAAAACATCTCCTCACTATCTGCTAGCTGCCTGTCCCCTGAACACACTGTAAAAACATCTCCTCACTATGCTGCCTGTCCCCTAACACACTGTAAAAATATCTCCTCACTATCTGCTAGCCGTCTGTCCCCCGAACACACTGTAAAAAACATCTCCTCACTATCTGCTAGCGGCCTGTCCCCTAACACACTGTAAAAAATATCTCCTCACTATCTGCTAGCTGTCTGTCCCCTGAACACACTGTAAAAAATATCTCCTCACTATCTGCTAGCTGCCTGTCCCCTAACACACTGTAAAAAATATCTCCTCACTATCTGCTAGCTGCCTGTCCCCTAACACACTGTAAAAAATATCTCCTCACTATCTGCTAGCTGCCTGTCCCCTAACACACTGTAAAAACATCTCCTCACTATCTGCTAGCTGTCTGTCCCCTGAACACACTGTAAAAAACATCTCCTCACTATCTGCTAGCTGCCTGTCCCCTAACACACTGTAAAATACAACATCTCCTCACTATCGCTGAGCTGTCTGTCCCCTGAACACACTGTAAAAATATCTCCTCACTATCTGCTAGCTGTCTGTCCCCTAACACACTGTAAAAACATCTCCTCACTATCTGCTAGCTGCCTGTCCCCTAACACACGTGTAAAAATATCTCCTCACTATCTGCTAGCTGTCTGTCCCCTAACACACTGTAAAAACATCTCCTCACTATCTGCTAGCTGTCTGTCCCCTAACACACTGTAAAAATATCTCCTCACTATCTGCTAGCTGCCTGTCCCCTAACACACTGTAAAAATATCTCCTCACTATCTGCTAGCTGTCTGTCCCCTGAACACACTGTAAAAAACATCTCCTCACTATCTGCTAGCTGCTCTTGCCCTAACACACTGTAAAAAATATCTCCTCACTATCTGCTAGCTGCCTGTCCCCTAACACACTGTAAAAAATATCTCCTCACTATCTGCTAGCTGCCTGTCCCCTAACACACTGTAAAAAACATCTCCTCACTATCTGCTAGCTGCCTGTCCCCTAACACACTGTAAAAAATATCTCCTCACTATCTGCTAGCTGTCTGTCCCCTAACACACTGTAAAAAACATCTCCTCACTATCTGCTAGCTGTCTGTCCCCTAACACACTGTAAAAAACATCTCCTCACTATCTGCTAGCTGTCTGTCCCCTGAACACACTGTAAAAAACATCTCCTCACTATCTGCTAGCTGCCTGTCCCCTAACACACTGTAAAAAATATCTCCTCACTATCTGCTAGCTGTCTGTCCCCTGAACACACTGTAAAAAACATCTCCTCACTATCTGCTAGCTGCCTGTCAAGTATTTACTTGGAACGTCAACAGAAGTGACGTCATGCAGGAACGCATAGTGCACCTTTAACCCAAATGTTGTCCTCGGGTCAAATTTGACCCGTTTTTTTAAAAGTTTTTTTACATCAGAAAATATGGAATGTAAAAAAAAGAGGCAGTAAAGCTGCGAAATAAAAAAATAAATAAAAAATATGCGGAGCTTTGCATGATTTCATAATCGCAACATTTTCGTTGCAAAAAAGTCCCGTAACATATCTCAGCAGAAAGTTGAAAAATTTTGCGTTTACTTCACACGAGAGCAGCTATTTTCCCCTGTTGCCATGGCAACGTTATGAAGTGACGTAATTGCACGACGTGAACATCATCGAAAAGCAGAGTGTTGGGGGTTTCCGCAATATCTTCGCATAAAACTGCATAAATATCACATATAGCATATTCCATCGCATTTTTTAAGGAAACGTGCCGCATAATCAAGGATTTTTGCCCCGCAACGATCACAAAAAAGTCCGCATTTTTCTGGAAGGACTGGCTATGTACACACGGCGACTCGTGACGTGACCGCAGCGGCGCGGAGGCGTTTATCTCGGCGCCGCCTTCGTACACGTTGACCTCGCCAGTGACCGGGCCGTGTGCTTGCAGGTGCTGCAGGGTCTGGACTACCTCCACACCAAGTGTAAGATCATCCACACCGACATCAAACCAGAGAACATCCTATTGGACGTCGACGAGGTTTACATCAGGAAGCTGGCAGCCGAGGCGACCATCTGGCAGAGAGCCGGAGCCCCGCCCCCTTCTGGGTCATCAGGTGAGGAGCAGTCATGTGATTGGTTAGAACAACAACACAGAAAACAGGAAATACTGGGGTAATATTAAAGGGTAACTTCTATATTTATATATTTTAACCTAGGCCCTATTTTCCCATGTTTTTGTGTCTAAGTGACTGATTGGAACAACATTTTTATTTTTTTTTAATTAGTCCAGTATTAAGTGTAACCACTTGGGGCATTTCTGCGTCATCAGTTTCCGTCTGACAGGCTCAGGTTATTATTTATTTTGTCGTTTTTATTTCGGCTCCCATGGTAACAGGTTGGAGCGTGCACGCTGGCTGTGTGACCCCACAGTCACATGAGCTACAAAAGAGAGCGACATGCACTCGCTTGATGGGCGCTCCTGGTGCGTGCCTATAGCCTACTCCTGGTTGCTTGGCAACAGTAAACTAATTCTCCGGTGCTACCTTCAAGCACGTCTTAAAAGTCACTTCAGAGGCATCGTTAAGTCACAAGAACGATGTTTTTGGATCTAAAAGTATTTATTTCTCGATAAAAGTAACAAAATATATGAGATAAAATGCCAAAACATATCAGATATAAACAGAAATAACGATGTCCTGAAGCGTTTTCCACCACCTTGAATTATTTTCTTTGACTCGAGCCACTGACCTACTTCACGCTGCCCCTTCACTCCGATTGGCTGTCTCTTTGTCGCATCACTCAGCATTTGCATAAAATAGACTTCTTGTCTATTTTGGCCCCACCTTGCTCGTGGCAGCGGCGAGCTCGTCGCTTGTCGCTGGCCGGTTCTGTTATTGAAGAACACGAGACAGCGATGTGGCGCAACCAAACTTGATACTGTTACATGATTGGCTGTTAGAGTGTCACTCCCTACGTTGCTAGGTTACCAGAGAGTGAGTGCCTTTGTTCATGCAACCAAACTTGCTTCACAACCTCTGGTTTCTTCTGATGAAGAAAAACAACTTATCGAACGTTTTATCGAACGCATTTTCTATTGATATTGATTACGTGTCTATCGCGAGACATATCATTATCGTTTTATCGCCCAGCCCTAGCCACTCCCGTTGAAAATGAACGGCAGCCTGTCGCTTTGTGTCCGTCTCTTGTAGCTAAATGTGTCTGTGGGGTGACGCGCACGTCTCAGACGCGCCTCGAGCCGCGCCGAAAACGCGTGCGTGCTAGAAATAGGACCGGCGCCTATTTTTCATGCAACACGCAAGCGTGTTGGAAGCGTTTCCAGGCAACATAGAACAGGAAAAGATGTTTATATGTCATTTTGACACAAATACATATTAATAAATGACATGTTGATGTTTGAAAGTCTCGAGTTTTTGACATAAATGCAGATATATATAAATATATGTAAAATAAAAAATTATTGTCGATTTTCAAATGTCGCACCTGTCAATACCGTAGCCTATTTTACCGCCAATACTGCCGATGTTGTCTTTGCTGTAATCAAATCAGTATATATTTATGTTTAACATGAAGTATACTACTGTTTGAGTGCATTCTATCAACGGGAAACATCCATGTGTTCAGACAAGAATAGCAGCGCTGCATCAGACACGTTTCTTGTGTGCAAAGACACTACGCAGCTGACACCCAACGGAAACGCCATGCTCACGCCACGCAGCCAGTCCTTCACCGGCCTAAGATGTGACCGTCACGCTGTGTGGAGGGAAGTTATGTTTACATCATCGGGGTTTCCTGCAGAAAAATTGTTAGTTAAGGCGGTAGGGTTGCCATCGCAGCTCTGAGATAACAGAGCTCAGCCCGTAGCTTCACTCACTCAAAGCAGATAATATACAAGTTTGGACACACCTTCTCATTCAATGAGTTTCCTTTTTATTTTCATGACTATTTACATTGTAGATTCTCACTGAAGGCATCAAAATGTGTACTTAACAGGATAAATAACTGAAAACATACTTATATTTTTAGTAGCCATTATCCTCTTTTTTATTAATAAGGGAAAAACTTCCACTAATTAACTCTGACAAAGCACACCTGTGAAGGTAAAACCATTTCAGGTGACTACCTCATGAAGCTCATTGAGAGAACACCAAGGGTTTGCAGAGTTATCAAAAAAAGCAAAGGGTGGCTACTTTGAAGAATCTAAAATATAAGACATGTTTTCAGTTATTTCACACTTTTTTGTTAAGTACATAATTCCATATGTGTTCATTCATAGTTTTGATGCCTTCAGTGAGAATCTACAATGTAAATAGTCATGAAAATAAAGAAACACATTGAATGAGAAGGTGTGTCCAAACTTTTGGTCTGTACTGTACGTGATGTATAAAAACAGGACACGTAATTTCACCGTGTGTATTGTTTAACTACGCTAACTAACCGTGTGTTGTGAACCGCGTGTAGTGATTAAAAAAATACAGACAACTGTGTCTCAAAGTTGAGAATCCAGGCGCGAGAGGTGCTGGATAGGTCCAGTCACTTCGTCATGTATTCACTTGGTTGCAGACGTGTATAGTCCAGGTGCCAGAAAGTAAAAGTCCTGCCATGTTTTTGGATCTGCCTCTACATCTAGAACAGGTGTTTTCACTAACGAGCTCATCTACCTGGTAGAGGAGCTGGTTTAGTGATGGTTGGGACAGCTGCTGGACAGGATTTCTACTTTCTGGCACCTGGACTATACACCTCTACTTGGTTGAAACAAGAGAAGAAAGCCTCACTGATGTGAAGAACAGGACAGAGATGCATATAGAAATGCTCTCTGCCCGCCATGTGGCAACGCTCCGGTAAGTCCACTCACCCTGGCTCTGCTTGGGCGTGCCCCCAGCTGCACATCTGTTGACAAACTCCCACAAACAATGAAGCATGTGACGGTGAAATGGCGATTTATCCCTTTTTTTAAATGTGAATAAACGACCGCCGGCAAATGCTCTTTCCGTTGTGATTGGTGGTATCTCGCCGCCAGTGTTGTGCCTGAACGCGTTCGTTGAACGATAGTTCGTGAACTGGGTTCATATTTTGGGTGAACGTGAACTGTAACGTACCGTATTACCGCCTGATGAACGATACTGTGAACTCCTTCATCCTGCTGTCTGTGAACGCCACGCTCTCTCAGTTTAACTTTGTCCAATAGGGCGCCAGATTTCTACAGAGCCTTCCAGGCCAAAACCAGGGCTCAAACACACCGTAAACAGGCCTTCATATGTAGCGGGAAAAACACCCAATCTGGCAACAGCAGCCAAGCAGTGTCTCACCGCCACATGGGTCATCCAATCAGAAAGCAGCGTGGAGGCTTCGTACGATCATTTAAACCAGTTTTATGACGAGGGCGCTGAGGATGGAGAAAATCTGACATTTCTGGGCAAACTTTGCCTGCTGGCTTTCAGCACAGACAAAACACACACACACACATACACAATACACACACACACACACACACACACACACACACACACACAGACACACAGACACAGACACACACACACACGGACACACATGGACACACAAAACAACACACAGACATCGCACGGACACACACACACACACACACACACATGTACGGGACACGCACACACACACACAGACACACAGACAACACAGACACACACACGGACACACATGGACATACACACACACACAGACACGTACGGACACACACACACACACACACACACACATGTAATGGGCACACAATAATAATAATAACACAATAATAATAATACACGTAACGGGCACACACACACACACACACAGACACACGTACACACACACACACAATAATAATAACACGTATCGGGACAAAACACACACACACACACACACACACACACACAGACACACGCACGGACAAAAACACACAATAATAATAACAATAATACACACACACACACGTATGACGGACACAATAATAATAACACACACACTACGGACATTAATAATAACAATAACACACACAGACACACGTACGACACAATAATAATACACATCATAATAATAACAATGCACGGACACATACACAATAATAATAATAATACACACAGACACACGTAACGAACATTACAACACACACACACGTATCGGACAATAATACTACACACACACACACACTACGGACAATAATAATAATAACACAATAACGCATCGCACACACACACACACACACAGACACGCATCGGACACACGCACACACAGACACACACACACACACACACAATAATAATACGAACACACACACACAACAATACACACACATCAATACACACACGCACGGATTAATAATAATAATAATAATAATAATAACGCATCGGGCACAATAATAATAATAACACGTACGCACACAATAATAATCACGGCACACACACACGTACCGACACACACACACACGTACACACACACACAAACACAGACACACTACGGACACACATACACACACACACAACGACGCATCAACACACACAATAATAACACCAATAAATACCAATACCGACAATAATACCAATAAACAATAATAACACACAATAATACACACAGACACACACGGACAATACACATAATACACACAGACACACAGCACACACAGACACACACAGAACACAATACCACACACACACACACACAGACACACGACAGACACAACATCAATAACAATACACACACAGACACACACAAACATCACAACAACACAATAATAAAAACATACACACAGCAGACCTGAAACGGGACATTGAACTGAAGCAACATATGGAAAAAAAGAACAATGAACTTAGTTCATTTTTGGAACTGTGACCTTAGTTAAACATTTTGAACTATGAACTGAACTAGTTCATTTTAATATTTTTGAACTGAACTTTGAACTAGTTCATGTAGAAAGTGAACTTTCCCAACACTGCTCGGCATAGTGTTGATGCCACTTACATTACAGCCGCTCAAACAGGACAGAGTAACACGGTGGATATATATATATATATATATATATATATATATATATATATATATATATATATATATTTGGTTTTTTGAAGGCTTAGTTAAGGCGGCAGGCATGTGTTAAGGCGGCCACCTAAACTGCGAAGTGCTGCGGGACAACTATTTCGATTAATCGGTTTGAGTCATTTTGTACGAAAAAAGGTAGAACTTCTCTGATTCCAGCTTGTTAAATGTGACTATGTTCTAGTTTCTTCTCTCCTCTGGGACAGTAAACTGAATATATTTGGTTGTTGACAAAAACAAGACATTTTAGGATATCATTTTGGGCTTTTTTGGGAAACACTGATCCACATTTTTCACCATTTTCTGACATTTTAGAGACCAAACTAAGTCGATTAATCGAGAAAATAATCGACAGATTAATCAACAATGATTGTTGATAGTTGCAGCCCAGTTTCTCTGTTTTCTTTAGTAATTCTGACTTCAGTTTGACAGACAACTTTCTGTCTGTCTGCTTTCATAGCTAATCTACTTTTCCTCTTATTTCTTTGTACAGAGTTCTAACCTGTCTGCGTATCTGTCTGTCCATCTGTCCATCTGTCTGTCTGTCTGTCTGTCTGTCTGTCTGTCTCCACTCTTCCATCTTTTCCATCATCTCTGTATTTTTCCATCATCTCTTTATTTCCTCTGTTTTCTGATGTTATCTTCCGTTCTCTCTCTCTTTCTCCCTCTCCCTGTCTGTCTGCCTCTACGTGTCTCTCTCTCTCTAGTTAGCATGGCTCCCAGGGATCCACAGGTAAGTGTCCAGGTGTGATGCCTGCTGTGTTCTCATTGGTTACTGCCATTTCAGATTGAGAACTTGTTTCAGGTGTCTTTTTTTTAACCTGCAGTAAAAAAAACTGCAAGCTGATTGGTTAAAACACAACCAAACTGTGACACTGGTTTGATATCAGTCAGGGACGTTTGTTGCATGTCATATTTCTCTCCAGCTGCTTTCAAAAATAAGACAAAACCAACCTTTAACTGTGTGTGTGTGTGTGTGTGTGTGTGTGTGTGTGTGTGTGTGTGTGTGTGTGTGTGTAGGTTGGTAAGCTGTCTAAGAACAAGAAGAAGAAGTTGAAAAGGAAAGCCAAGCGTCAACAGAAACTGTTGGAGGAGAGACTGGTGGATATACAGGTACTGTAATAATACAAAAATTAATTTATAATTTATTTAATATTTCAATATATGTGAATTTGCAGGGCTTAAAGTACTCGGGCCTTGTACCGGATTTCGGCGTATGACTATTTTAGAAAAATTAAAAAGTCCACATGGGATTTGTTTTTGATGCGCTGGGTTTAACCAATCATTGAACTTCCACCTGCCAATGAAACGAGTTCTAGCCAATCGGATGCAAAGTAGGGCGGGTCTTTGCCGAAAAGTGAGAGTGCGTTGTGGTCTCCGTGGTTAAAAAAAACAATTGAGGCAAATTTTATCAAACTTGGAGCATGTAGATACAGCTTTAATTCAATTTTTATTTATAGTATCAAATCATAACAAGAATTATCTCGAGACACTTTACAGATAGAGTAGGTCTAGACCACACTATAATTTACGTGGTAAAAAAACAATTGAGGCAAATTTGATCAAACTTGGAGCATGTAGATACAGCTTTAATTCAATTTTATTTATAGTATCAAATCATAACAAGAGTTATCTCAGGACACTTTACAGATAGAGTAGGTCTAGACCACACTCTATAATTTACAAAGACCCATAGCAGGACGCAGCAGGGTGTAGCAGGGCGCGCAGCAGGACCACGGCGACAGCTGCAACCATGATTTCGGTGCCGCCCTAATCCAAGGAAACATGCTGGGCGAAAAAAACCAAACATATGGACTCCGGGGAGTACGTTTTTGTGGGACATGGATGCACACAAATTGAAAGAGAGAGGAGAGAGACGCTCAGTGTGTCAAAGGAAGTCCCCTGGCAGTCTTTAGTTGAGAAGGGAGTTAAAAACAAATGCTGCTGGGCATGAAGAGAGCACAAGAGGAAAAGGGTGGAGACGGGAAGCCATTAGGCAGGGTGCTTGCTTCTGCAGCGTACTGTATGTTCAAGGAAGACACAGGACGGCAGCAGCGGTAAGACGGTGCTCGCTAGTCATTAGATGCTAGTCCCAAAGCTTCGGTCCGTGCACTCTGTCATACGCGTGCGACTGCGCCTTTACTGACCGACTGTGATACAAACGATACGTGTGTGCACGTTGATAGCGGAACATGATTTGTCATTAACGATGGCCACTGTGTAGATGCTATCTGAAGCCCAAGCTGCCCTGACAAAGCTGTCTGTCTGGAATCAGCACGGCAGGTATTTAAACATAACGGCCTTGTCCCAGAGTCTAGACGGCTAGCTATATGAACAGATAAACAATGCAAAGTTTTAAATTAATGTACATGAAGCAACTGATATCAACATGGACAAAATCAGGAATGTACTAATTCGCTTTTTTGATGATGACCTGGCCAAAGTAACAACTCAGCATCTAGAAAGTTTAGTTTTCACAATGATTCATTGTAGGATTATGATATTATTGCAATATGTAAATCCACATTGACTCTTAATTTAACATGTGGTTGGAAGAAGTAAACATTGATCCAGAACTTTTTACTTCTTAAAAAGTATGACTTTTGTGTGTGTGTGTGTCTGTGTGTGTGTGTGTGTGTGTGTGTGTGTGTGTGTGTGTGTGTGTGTGTTTTCAGAGGCTGGAGGATGAGGATGGTGTGTTGTTACAACCCGAGGACACAGACAGTAACTGTAAGTACACACTTAAATACATCATGTATGTATGTATCACAGTGTTTATCAGTATTGCTGCATAACATGAGATGTGCTCCGATAGAATATCTCATTCACATTACCGACTGACTAAAGATCTGTATTTCTGAAACAACAAACTGGAGTTTAACACTTTAGGGCCCTATTTTTTAAGGTATTTTTATTTGTAATCTTGTGTGTGTGTGTGTGTGTGTGTGTGTGTGTGTGTGTGTGTGTGTGTGTGTGTGTGTGTGTGTGTGTGTGTGTGTGTGTGTGTGTGTGTCTCAGTGTCACAGACAAAGTAGTCTCGCATACCCAGCTCTACCTCCACAGCGCTGTGGAGGAAGGTCTGGCTGCACACCACAGATACAAAAAAAAAGGCTCTGGGTTGTTTGCATTTCTTTATACCGATCACAAACATGTAATCAATCTTGAGCGGCGCTAAGCTCACGCGCAATACAGTACCGTGAGCTATTTAAAGGCATACTATGCAGTTTACATATTTGTCAAAGAGCGACCCCTAGAGTCGCTGTGGAGTACTTGTATTCAACGTTACCGTTGCTGCTTTTTAGCTCTCGCCAACGAGTGAAAGCCTGAGCGAGTGGGACTCTCGTCCGGTTCCTCACGCGGTCGGTTCCTCGTTTTCTTTTCCTCGACTCTTCCCACCGCGCTTTCTTCGTTTTCATTCGTCGACTCCGGCCATGGTTCACGTCTGAAACGCGCGCTAGCGTCTTCCATAGAGGCTGCTTCTTGCATGTTGTCGACGTATGTGCCGTAAGGCAAGTCGTGATTCTCGGGAGATTTACTACTACTCTACTTTGCTATCGGGATGATTCGCCCTACTACGAGTTCGTTTACCATCGAAATGACTTTGAAGCTGTTGTATTAAAGGTATAGTGGAGGATTTTCACGAATTTTAGAAAAGATCCGCCCTCTCCACTTTTTGAAAAAATGCACATGCGCAGCACTCTGCCTGCTCCCGAGAGGGAACGCCTATTAAACGTGTATTAAACTGTTTACAAGTTGCTGTCGGCATGGTTCATACGAGCTACTTTCAGAAAGAAGATTTGCACTTTTGCACAAATTGAGATGTTTACCGTGTCTGTGCGGTGCGTGACTTGTGCCAGGGCTAGCATCGCTAATCAGAGCTTACATCTACTTTCACTAGCAGTGATTTTAAATGGATTTCTCCAAATAGCCAAACTTTACCTGTCGAGTAGAAACTTTGCGACTGAGGCATCAGTGGAGAGCCCAACCTGTGCTTTTAGCGCACGCCAGCGCGTTGAAACATTCTCCCAAAAACACTCTCGGGTTCTTTCTTCAGAGGCCTTTCTCTTCTTGTCATACCTTTCGTAGACACTCGTAGCTCACAACACATATACACCTGAAAGTATTCATGCGCAGAAAGCGAAAACTACCCTAGGGACGAGCACGTACCACGGCCTTACGTAAACATAGCGCCAGAATGATTGACAGCTAGGAGGACCAATAGTCTTGATGATCCACCCGGAAAAAGAAAATCCTCCATAATACCTTTATGGTACAAATCTTGCATAGTGTGCCTTTAAATGAACTGATACATGGTTAAACTTCATTGTCTCTTACCAGTGTATCTCTGTGTGTACTTCATCCACAGCAATCCCACCAATCAGTCCCAAAACCTCCCAGTTAGAGAGGAAATGACCTAAACATATTCTTTGTAAATCTTTACAATCATTCCCCGTTATATTACATGTCATTTAGCTGATGCTTTTATCCAAAGCGACTTACAATTGCTGTATATGTCAGAGGTTGCACGCCTCTGGAGCAACTATGGGTTAAGTGTAGGGATGCAAATTATCGATTAATTCATTAATCATTAGTTGATTGACTTTATCGATTAACGATTAACTGATAAGCGGCTTTTTTCCTGAGAATGTAAATTTCTCACAGTATCAATAGTGTCTTTAACATAAAAAGCAAAATATTGCTTATATACTGAATAAAAATGCATGTTATATTGCTCAGTTGATGTTTTATTGTACCAGTTGGGATACGGTACAGATAATGGCATTTATGTAGTTTAACAAAATAAATTATGCACAGAAAATTAAAATACATAAAAAATAATTGTGCACTGGCATAAAATACATTTTAAATATAAATCTAAACAAACTGGGTAGGCTTAGCCTACACTATATTAAGCCTACATATAATAATCTGGTAAACTATGTGGAAACATTAGCAGCAACACTTATAATCCCCCTTGGTCTGAGAAAGGTAACAGTAAGATTACTAGCCCAGAAAACTTCAAATATAGAACCGAACACAACTTAAATCATCCCCGAGGAAGGTGACCGTACAAGCGTTGTCGTGCACACAGGCTATTACAAGCCCGGTGAGTCCCCATGACTCCACAGCCTGGTTGAGTTTGTCAGTTAAATTATCAGCTGTATGTCTCTCTGACAGGCTCTCCGTGAGAAGCACTTTAACGGTCTTAGTTTGCAATGTTCAATTAGCCGACAATTCATTTAATCGAGTAAATTCTTATCGACAATTAATCGATAGTCAATTAACTGTTTACATCCCTGGTTAAGTGTCTTGCTCAGCGACACATTGGTTGATGTATCGCAGTGGGAATCGAACCCAGGTCTCCCGCACCAAAGGCAGGTGTAATATCCACGGCGCCATCACCCCGTCCCACAAAGAACCGAGCAGATCTGCCTCGTTGCACCGTCCAAATTTTCTTCAAAACTTGACATTTTCAGCGTGCGGCTCGCTGGCTCGAAGTTTGTTGTTGCGTCCCGAAGAGAACGGAGACGCACAGAGAGGGGAAGGGTCGGCGCCGGATGTCAGGCAATTATCCTGGAAATGTACTACTCGTTGATCCAGACTTACGGACATATAAACATGGTTCATACGCTTTGAAAAAAGCTGGAAAAGTTATGGAATTTGAAAAATGCAAATTCCATAACAGGCCTGGAAAGGTTGTGGAAACCTAAAAAGACCCAGAAAGTTTTGGAAAAGTCATGGAATTTTTTTTAACACAGCATAGTAATATGTGATTAATAATAATATGTGATTAATAAATGTATTTTCATGTCATCTTAACCTCTTAACCCATATGATGAATCCCACTATGAACCACAGACATTATCATTCATTTTATAGTTAAACCTCTGAGGGTAAACTTTAACACAGATCAGTATTCTTATTGTATAATGTCGACTGACATTTTCGGGAACACATAGTCATGGAAATTTGCCGAAAAGTATTGGTTAAAATGTGTATGAACCCTAACTAGGGCTGGGCGATACGGAGAAAATCAAATATCACGATATTCTTGACCAAATACCTCGATATCAATATTGCGACGATATTGTAGGATTGACAATTGGTGCTTTAACAAAATATTATTTACACAATGACATTTTTGATAAATAATCATCAGAAATGTCGATTAAATGACAAAGTGTGAAAAGGCAAATAATAGAACAGTCTGTCGAGTTCAGAAAATTACATCACTTTACTCTAATGCAGCCTTCAAAACCAGGAAAAGACACCACTTAATATATTACGATTTTACGATATCCAAAATCTAAGACGATATCTAGTCTCATATCACGATATCGATATAATATCGATATATTGCCCAGCTCTAACCCTAACGTACTCTTTTTGCTCTCAGGCTCTCTGGTAGTGAACGGAAACCCTCCCTGCTCCGCAGCCAACAGCAAAGCGAGTCCTGAGTCGTCCGGCTCCTGGCTGGAGGAGCGCTGTAACGGCCACGACCCCGGGCGGTTCTCCAGCCCCGCATCGGGCCTGTCGGGCTTCTCCAGCTCGGTGATGTCGGCCACGTCGGAGTCGGCGCTTTCTACTCAGTCGGGATACTCGAGCGGACGAGACCGTGAGAAAACACAGCGATAGATCACATCTCTGTAATGTAGATACTCTTGGATAATTACATGCAGTAATTACTTGGTGCAGTACTGTATGGTAACACACCTCAGTTATGTTATACATTTTACTGACTTGTTTTTTTTCTTACTCTTATGTCTTAAATTTGACCGTGAGCAACTGTAAATGAACAATTCCCCTGAGGGGATATATTTACTTTAGTATGTTTTGTTTGAAGTATTACACAGTGCTCAGCATAAGTTTAGGAACCCATGCTAAAGTCGACTAAAGAGAGGAATAAAAACATCATCTTTTGGAAATTGATCTTAATGCCTTAATTAACCCTAACCCTTAGGAAAAATCCAACCTTTAAGGACACCAATTTTCTTTGTGAATGAATAATGTATCGTAAATAAATAAATGTTCTTCCTTAAAATACAGGGGGCATAAGTCAGTCCACCCCTATGTTAAATTCCCATAGAGGCAGACAGACTTTTATTTTGAAAGGCCAGTTATTTCATGGATCCAGGATACTATGCATCCTGATAAAGTTCCCTTGGCCCCCCCATCATCATCACATACCCTTCACCATACCCCCACATCATCACATACCCTTCACCATACCCCCATCATCACATACCCTTCACCATACCCCCCACATCATCACATACCCTTCACCATACCCCCCATCATCACATACCCTTCACCATACCCCCATCATCACATACCCTTCACCATACCCCCCCATCATCACATACCCTTCACCATACCCCCCCATCATCACATACCCTTCACCATACCCCCATCATCACATACCCTTCACCATACCTAGAGATTGGCATGGTTTTATGTCAGTTAGCCTAATAGCTGGTTTGATTTGCATCTTATGGAAAGTACCCCATGCCAATCTCTAGGTATGGTGAAGGGTATGTGATGATGTGGGGGTATTTTAATTATATGTATGTATGTATGTATGTATGTATGTATGTATGTGTGTATTTATGTATGTATATATATGTATGTGGTGTTTGTGTTTTTCAGTGTTCAGTGCGTCCGACTTCGTCCTCAGTCCTCTGGATCCTCAGAACGCTCACAAACTGCGAGTGAAGATCGCTGATCTGGGAAATGCATGCTGGGTGGTGAGACACCTTCGTCATCTTCTCCTCTTCCTCTCTGTAGTGTTAGTATGAACATCTGACCAATCAGACGGCTTTTTTTTTTTTTTTTTTTTTTTTTTTTTTTTTTTTTTTTTTTCTCTCTCTCTCTCTCTTCCAGCACAAACATTTCACAGAGGACATTCAGACCCGACAGTACAGAGCTCTGGAGGTTCTGATTGGAGCAGAGTACGGACCGCCCGCTGACATCTGGAGCACCGCCTGCATGGTACACACACACACACACACACACACACACACACACACACACAGAGACAGACATACTGACACACACTAACAGACACAGAGACACACACATGCACACACACACACACGACACACATTTTCCCTTTAACAAATATTGAGCCTCCCCTGTGATTTGGATATTACACTATAGTCCATATTGTGATTGTGATATACTGTAGTTGCGATTAATTGTGCAGCCCTAACGATTACTCATTAACTTCTGGAAAGATGTTTCATTATTATTATTATTATTATTATTATTATATATTATATATCATGTATTAATTTTTCCTAGGGCTGTGCAATTAATCGAAATGTAATCGTGATTATATTTTTTTCCATAATCGAGCAGCCCTAATTATCTAATTATTCCTGCTCCCATCTTACCAAATGCTACATATCTCTCTCTCCGCCGTCTCCACTCGCGCTTGTTTTTAAAACGCCAGCAGATACCACAAACAGGACCTCGCTGACTATTGGCTGAGTGAGTTTAGCCTTCGGGAGGGCACCTCGGAAGCTCATGGTGCATTCAATGTTGTTGTAAAGTTCCCTTCTGCCATCTAGTGGTTCTTCTTATTGTCGTTCAACAGCTGACTGGTGAAATACGTTACTATTACGGTTTAAATAAATCCTTTAAATGTGACCATATGGCCTCAGCATTAAACAAGACATCTTTTAATGTCGCCAGCTGTCAGTTCAGGCACATTTTAGGTAACTTTTTTTTTTTTTTTTTTTACAGTATCGCTTTAGCACAGTTATCGAAAAAACAAAACAAACCCCACACCAGTGATATTCAACCACTAGTGTGCCGTGAGAGATCATCCTGTGTGCCATGAGAAATGATCTGATTTTACTTAATTGGTCCAAATCATTTTTATTGAGTTACTGCGAGTAATTTGCCATTGTTGTGCTTCTGTGCCTGCGATCATCATGACTGGCAGAGAAATAAGACTGTTCTGTGTCAGTAGGTGGCAGTATAGCGCAATAAAGACCTTGTTGATTTAAGACAATAGAATTACTGCCACCTTTCGCGAGCATCCCACAGTGACGGGATGTAAACCAAGGGGGGGTAAGCTTCAGAACTCGAACCTCCTATGGCGCCATTTTGATGCTACCAAGCCATCACCTCCCGTTAGCATCCCATTGACTCCCATTCGTTCTGACGTCACTTTGACAGAGAATAACTTTACATCTGAAGAGTTTAAAGACTCTATTTGTCCGTTGTTCATTTCTAAAGAAACACGACAATGTATAAAAGGCTCCATTACCTTGTAGCTCACGTTATGGCTCCGTGCAGCCGTCTTTTATAACAAGCTAAACGATTGGGTCATAACCACGAGACTTACTGTCACACAGTAGAGGAATTACCGTATAGTACAGGAGAAGCTCACAGGCAGTTTGGACTTCCATTAGCTGTTTAGGTTTAATGACTAATGTTAACTAGCATGTTAGTGATCAGTAATTAGCCTGTGCCTATGTTATCTCCTTACATATACCTACGCTCTCCGTCTCTGTAAGATTGGGAATGATTGAGATTTCTCTCGGCACAGCTACCAGAAGACTTCACACTTTCAGACAGGTTGCTCACGTCACATCTACGTCTTCAAGCTCAGTTGGAGGCTGCTCAGTAAAGCAAGAGATCACCGGAAAAGTGACTTCTAATATCCTTCACTGGTCTCCGTCCAGAGACGTTGGTCCATTTTATATATATATATATATATATATATATATATATATATATATATATATATATATATATATATATACTGTCGATGTAAGCAGTAGGGTCGAGATCATCGATGTAAGCCTGCAAAAGCGATGGATACATTTTTAAAAAGTAAAAATGCAGATTCTGATCTTTTTAGGCTACAATGTGTAATTTTGTAAAGATTTTTGGTTGGTGGTGTGCCGCAGGATTTATTTAATGTAAAAAAATGTGCCGTGGCTCAACAAAGGTTGAAAAACACTGCGCTACCCAACCCCAGTTTAGATTTACTGTTTGATGTTTCAGGCGTTTGAGTTGGCGACGGGAGATTACCTGTTTGAACCTCATTCAGGAGAAGATTACACCAGAGACGAAGGTACTTCACCTTATCATACACAGTATAATACACAGTATAATACACAGTATAATACACAGTAACGCACCAGAGAGTACTTCAGCGTAGGATTTTGACTTCTTTGTGTTCAGATCACATCGCTCACGTCATCGAGCTGCTCGGACCGATTCCTCTGCCGTTCGCTTTGTCTGGCCGCTACTCCAGAGAGTACTTCAACAGGAGAGGTGAGACTGTCTGTCTGTCAACCTGTCTGTCTGTCTGTCAACCTGTCTGTCTGTTTTTTTTATTTTTTCGACATTCTATACTATGACTTTTTTGAAAAGATTTCAACATACTATACTGTGACTTTTTATTTATTTTTTTTCAACATATAGTATGACTTTTTTTAAATTATTTTTTTTAGATTTTTATGGGCATTTCTGCCGTTATTGGATAGGAAAGCTGAGATATGAAAGGGGAGAGAGAGGGGGGAGACATGCAGGAAAACCATCACAGGTCGGACTGGAACCCTTGCTTGCTTTTTTTCTACATTCAATATACTATACTATGACTTAAAAAAAAATAATTCAACATACTATACTATGACTTAAAAAAAAATAATTCAACATACTATACTATGACTTAAAAAAAAATAATTTCGACATACTATACTATGACTTAAAAAAATAATAATTCAACATACTATACTATGACTTAAAAAAATAAATAATTCTACATACTATACTATGACTTAAAAAAAAAATAATTCAACATACTATACTATGACTTAAAAAAAAAGAATTTCGACATACTATACTATGACTTAAAAAAAATAATTCAACATACTATACTATGACTTAAAAAAAACAAAATTCAACATACTATACTATGACTTAAAAAAAAAAATTCCACATACTATACTATGACTTAAAAAAAAAAAATCGACATACTATACTATGACTTAAAAAATAAAAAATTCTACATACTATACTATGATTTTAAAAAAAATAATTCAACATACTATACTATGACTTAAAAAAATAATAATTCTACATACTATACTATGACTAAAAAAGAATAATTCAACATACTATACTATGATTTAAAAAAAAATAATTCTACATACTATACTATGACTTAAAAAAAAAATAATTCTACATACTATACTATGACTTAAAAAAAAAATAATTCAACATACTATACTATGACTTAAAAAAAAGATTCGACATACTATACTATGACTTTTTTTTTTTGACATACTATACTATGAATTTTTCTTAAATTTTTTCAACATACCCTCATGAGAACCAAGGAAAATAAGTTTTTTCCTAATCATATGTTTTGTGATTCCATAGCTGTTTAAGGTTAAAAAATAGCATCCTACAATTACATTTTTTTATTTTTATTTATTTACAGCATGTCCACTGTAGTGGACAACAGGATAATTTGAGTACGAAAACAAACACATTTGGTAGATGTGGAGTCATTATTTACATGAAGATAGTCCTGATGTCCACTATCATTGACATTCATAAAATGGCAAATTTTTCAAAAGATACATAATGTAGTTGCTATCAGAACTCAGTATATGATTCCTAACACCTTAATGAACCGGAAATATATGATTATCATAGTAACAAAACCATAGACAAACAATATTTGACTCATCTCTTATCTTTCCATGAAATGTGCTTATGTTCCTATGCCGTCCATTTTGGATTGAAAGATAGAGGCGGTTCCCGGCCTCCCAGCCAATCAGATAACACATCACTGAAAAGCCCAAAATGTCCTCTGTACAGTACAGCAGGAATTAAGAGACTTGCACAAAAGATTCCAAGGAGAGGAATGAAACTCAAATGTCCACTACAGTGGACATAAGTCAATGGGCTGGGTCTCAGGAGGATACTATACTTTGACTTTTTTTTGTTTTTTTCGACATACTATACTATGACTTAAAAAAAAAAAAATTGGACATACTATACTATGACTTAAAAAAAAATTGGACATACTATACTATGACTTAAAAAAAAAAATTCTACATACTATACATGCTGAATTAAAAAAAAAAATTTTACATACTATACTATGACTTAAAAAAAATAAAAAATTCTACATACTATACTATGATTTAAAAAAAAAAATTTGACATACTATACTAGGACTTAAAAAAAAAATTTGACATACTATACTAGGACTTAAAAAAAAAAAATTTGACATACTATACTATGACTTAAAAAAAATAATTTCTACATACTATACTATGACTAAAAAAAAAAAATTCTACATACTATACTATGACTTAAAAAAAAATTTCGGCATACTATACTATGACTTAAAAAAATAATTCTATATACTATACTATGACTTAAAAAAAAAAATTCTACATACTATACTATGACTTAAAAAAAAAGAATTTCATTAGACTATACTATGACTTTTTTGTAATTTTTCGACATTCTATACAATGGCTGTCTCTCAAACCACATACTTCTGTCAGTGCACTGCTAATGGTCACTGACCACTTCCCGTCGAGTGCCCACTTTGGATGGTTAGTGTCGTCCCAAAAGGAACATTTACGTTAAAACACTCAACCGGAAATGACGAACGGTCGGCTCGGCTCTCGCCGCCTCTCAAAAATCTGACGAAAATCTCTTAAACTGATCTTCGTTGATCTGAAATGAAGACTGCACGGCCTATGACTTAAAAAAAAAAAAAAAATTGGACATATTATACTATGACTTAAAAAAAAATTCGACATACTATACTATGACTTAAAAAAAAAAAAATTGGACATACTATACTATGACTTAAAAAAAAAAATTCGACATACTATACTATGACTTAAAAAAAAAAAAAATTCTACATACTATACTATGACTTAAAAAAAATAAAAAATTCTACATACTATACTATGATTTAAAAAAAAAATTTGACATACTATACTAGGACTTAAAAAAAAAATTTGACATACTATACTAGGACTAAAAAAAAAATTTGACATACTATACTATGACTTAAAAAAAAAAATTCGACATACTATACTATGACTTAAAAAAAAAAAAATTCTACATACTATACTATGACTTAAAAAAAAAATTTCTACATACTATACTATGACTTAAAAAAAAATAAAAAATTCTACATACTATACTATGACTTAAAAAAAAATAAAAAATTCTACATACTATACTATGACTTAAAAAAAAAAGAATTTCGACATACTATACTATGACTTTTTTTGTAATTTTTTCGACATTCTATACAATGGCTGTCTCTCAAACCACATACTTCTGTCAGTGCACTGCTAATGGTCACTGACCACTTCCTGCCGTAGTGCCCACTTTGGATGGTTAGTGTCGTCCCAAAAGGAACGGTTACGTTAAAACACTCACCGGAAATGACGAGCGGTCGGCTCGGCTCGCCGCCTCTCAAAATCTGACGAAAATCTCTTAAACTGATCTTCGTTGATCTGAAATGAAGACTGCACGGCCGATTTCTCTCTTAAAATGTTTTCAGAAACACATTTCGGTGAACTATTTTAGTAAAATATGAGATCGTATTCTGACCGAGCCGCCCGTTACGCTCTGTTGTGAAATCAGAGAGAAGCCACACCCACGTGACGCGTTCGTCCAATCAGCTGCCGGTCCACGTCCCTGGTCCCTCCCCCTTTCCGCTTTGTAGTCCAGATGGCGCCCGTTTAGTGCGAGTAGTGTCCATCGTTCCACACTGAACTCTTTGACCGTTTTTAGGGGGAACATCCTGGTACTTTCAGTGCACTGACTTCTTGCCTTATCTCCACTATTACGCCCAAAACTAAGTGTTTGAGAATTATTCTGAAGTGGCTTTGAGACTTGCAACCTGTGACTTTTTTCTTTCTTTTTTCGACATACTATACCATGACTTTTAAAAGCTTCTCATGCCATCCTGTCTTCCCCTCTATTGTGCCTGTCTGTGTCTCAAAGGCGGAGCTAAGCCACATCTCCAGCCTGAAGCCCTGGGCTCGTGAGGGTCCTGCTGGAGGTCACAGTGGCAGCTGGACCAAGTGACGCAGTTCAACGACTTCCTGTCCACCATGTTGGAACTGCAACCCTGAGTTGCGATGTGTTATTAATATTGCTAATCTGCAGAACCAGATAAACCAGATCTAACCAGAGGAAGAGAACGGAACAAATGTTTTCATTAGATAAGACAGATAAGAAAAAAAATTGTCAAAGTCAGTTGAGGACAGATATATGGGTGTTCCCCTTTGACAAAGAATAATGTATGTGTTGGGTTTAGCAAGTTTCTTATGTTAAAGTCTCTGTGATAATTTAGGGAATAACAAGGTGAAAACACATGAAAAATAACTCTTTGCTCCAAACAGAGAATGAAAGAATAAGATGGGCAAATAAACTAAAACTAAAATGAGAAGAAAAAAGACGGAAGAAGAAAGAGAGGAGGGAAATATAAACTAAAAAGAACAACAACCTATCTTGTTTGACCTGAGGTTATTAAAGAGAATTTGCCTTCCATATTCTCAAAAATGTATTAAGTATAGCATTCCGTAGAAACCAAAATCTCAAAAGAGTATATGTTCATAGCTTGTCAAGGCATCAGTCATTTAATGATTGTAGCAACCACCTTCCCTCTATATATTACAGACAAAATTATTTGATAAATTATACCATAACATTAGTCTGTCCTTCCAGAAAAAATTATTTTGTTGATTGTTGCGGCCAAAATCCTTGATTACGCGGGCACATTTTCTTAAAAATGCGATGGAATATGCCGGAACTTGCAAAATTGCGGGAACTTCGCAAAACTGTGGTTTGAGATGAAAAAAAGAGAAAAAGTGATTCCCCCCCAACACCCTGCTTTTTGATGATGTTCACGTCGCGCGTAATTACGTCACTTCATAACGTCCCCATGGCAACAGGGGAAAATGGCTGCTCTTGGTGGAAGTAAACGCAACATTTTTCAACTTTCTGCTAAGATGTGCTGGAAATTGGCAAATTTATGCGCAAAAAGTGAGGCATATTTGAAAAATGCGCCCCCCGCGATAAATATGTGGACTTGATTATGCATTGAATTATGCACTGATTATGCATTGAATTGTGCAATCGCATAATCACGTTTTTCTGAGGGATTGATTAGTAATTCATGTGCTCCATGTGATTATTTTAGTGCCCCAAGTTTTTTTCCATTTGTTCTCTCAGCTTAATGATATATGCCTTTAACTACTTCATCAATTCCCACAAGGCCAAGTTGTTATGTGCTTATTAATGAAGGGGTAAAATGTGTTAGCTGGTGTAAGGTATTTACAGGATGGTTCAGACATTTGAGGGGCTATTGCTCTAATCTGAAAAAAAGACATTGAAGGCCACGGAGTTCAGAGAATTGAGGACCCCAAATGCAGAGACAGCCAGGCAGTGGTGAGTTTGAGGATTTAACGCGAAAAGAAATACTACCAAAGGAGTCCTCTAGGCAGCAGGCATAAATCATTCCAGAATAGAGGAAGCAAAAGAACTGGAATACCGAAAAACTGGAACACAGAGACAACTGTGTTAGACTCACACACAAACACCCAAAACATTACAATAACCTACCAGACAACGAAAACACAGAGACTAAATACAAGAGGTAACGAGGAACAAGAGACAGGTGACACGAGGACTCAGGAACACGTGAAACAAATCAGGGTGGGGCAGACAATTACAAAGGCGGGAAACACAAGGCAGGAAGTTAAACAAGACAAGACAGAACAGACTACCAAAATAAAACAGGAAACAGAAACATACACAACCATAACACCCTCGGTTACACTGCTGGTTATTCCGTGGTGGTGGGCGAAGGAAAGGTTGCGTTGTGAACTGTACTAAAACGTTAACGCCACGCACGCTCCAAGAAGTAGCAAACTGTAACTGCCGCCATAACAACACAAAGCAAATTGCAAATGAACTGCAACAATGATGCTGAAAACATAAATGTAATTTATTTGACGACAAAGTCCTAATAATATCAATTATTATTATTTTATTGACGTAACGCCAAGCAGATTCTAGGCCAATCGTCTCTGATGTGTTATTATGGATCCCACTCAACGTCTAGGCAAGTCCCGCCTCAAAGGAGCCTGATTGGTTGAGGTTAGGCATTGACCTCGAAAGTGGTTAATGTTAGGATAGCTGACTGGTCAGAGGACAGGACCTAGGGTCCGTTCCAGGTAGGAGGTTTAATAAACTCTGAGTCTAACCCTGATGTCTGAGTTGATTTACCCTGAGATGGGAAACTCTGAGTTTTCGGTTCCAGAACAGCTGATATGAGTTGGTTCAATCAACTCGAGTATGTTCACTCAGGGTTACGCTGTGCACAAAAGGCAGTATGAATGGAGCCATGATTCACGATTCACCATGGTAACAACCACAAACAAACGGGTCGGCGGAAATACTCATGCGCACAAACAGCGAAGTTTGAACATGTGTTTCGTTAAAAAGCAAGACAGCGGCTGCTGCTGCAAAAGAGAGAGAATTGGTGTGGGAGAAAATTGCTGCTCGAAGCAATGCGTAGCTACACATTCACAGTGTATTAATTTCATATTTAATCACAGTTAACTTATAATATTACTGGTGAAAACTGGAATTGTATTAGGCCTACACCTATAATTTCATTTAGGTGCAATCCCGCGGGCGAAAAAGTAAACTATACTAATCCCATTCTGAGGCTGCAGCACCATGATCATTAACATAACTATAATGTATAATGATGTATTTCTTTTAATGGCTCTACTGTCCAGGGAACACTACAAAAAAGTTAAAAAAACGTTTCAGAGCGAGTCACAATTTTCTGATTGTTCTGCATACAGTGGCTTAGCCTACTATTAGCCTACAGTATGATCCGCTATACTGTTGTTAAGAAAACTGCTGTTTGCAAAAACATAATGCGACAAAGAATCTGCTTGGATGTTAAAGCCTGTCCACGATGGTTGATGTAAGTGATATGAGGACGGATAAGGTATCTACATATCTAATGGACTGTGATAAAAATACCTCTCAAATCGGTTATGTGGAAATGAAAATACATCTATAGTCGGGACTCAATACCGGACGTAAACTCTCTGTGAATTAATACAGCTTTTTCATCAATGGGATCGTCGACAAAAGGACGTGACATGTTTGAGAAAAAACGTTTTATAATCTGCCAAATATAAACCAATACGTTTTTTATTCATGCAGATAAAACTGCATTAAAAATGCGCCTGATACACACATATATGAATGAATGAGGAATGAGTTTCTCCTCCCTCTCAGTGGGAGGAGACTGAGAGAAACTCGAGGTTTCTTGAAGAAAACCTGCTCCCGACCAGGTTAGGTTCACAGACTCAGTTACCATAGTAACTGACTCGAGGTTAAGTTACCTCCTCTTCTGGAACGGAAAACCTAGAGTTTCCCTCATCTCAGGGTTAACAAACTCTGAGTTTTCACTAAACCTGCTTTCTGAACGGGCCTCTGAACAAATCAGGTTACGTACTTTGCGCGTGAGCATGGACGCCTGGCCAATAGTAGCGTGTGAATACTATTAAAGGGCAGGTCTTATGTAGAAGTTGCGTGGGTTCCATAATAACATGTCTAGCGTTGCATCTCCTGGCTCTTATTTGATAGCTCCTTGACTCCTCGGTCCTCGGCTGTTCTGTTGTTCTATCCCTCCTCGGTGAAGGCCGTCTCTAAGCTCTTATTCCTGCCCAGAGGACAGAGGGGCGAGCATCGAGGAGGGATCATCGAGGAGCTATAGCCAAGGATACACGAGAGCAGCCTTCCCGGAAGCCGTGCAGCTGAAGGAGTTGCTAACTCCGCCCAAACAGCTGATGAATTTACGTGACACTTCAGAGAAAAAGGACGTCTCATTCCTCTAAAACACATTTGCTTGTTGCCTCTCTCCTCCCATGATTTCTTCACGTCTTGCCCGTGCCTCCTAGGTGGAATGGACTAAGTCGCGAGGAAGGGAGGCAAGTGAAGAGTCAAGGAGGCAATTTAAGGGCTATGAGATGCAGTTTAGGACACATCACACATGCCTTTTTCATCGTCTTCATGTAGTTTAACAGCAGTGCAATACCGCCATCTACTGGAGAGTGCTGGGATCGTGCTTCTTTTACCACTGACAGTAAAACACCCTTCAAATACAAAATAAAACTATCAAAGGCCTCCTTGGTTTGTCTTTCCATTGTTCCAACAATCTCTGGTTTGGTTGAAATAAACCCTTAGTAAGTAAATCTCAATTTTACAATGAGTCCTCTGGGAAGTCTCTATCAGTAAATGCAGTGTGTTAATTATGTGGTCTGATTTGTGAGTATCTGTTATCCCTTTTAGTTCTGTTGTTTGAAAGAGACAAAGCGATGTGTGTCTTTGAATTGTAAAGTGATATTCATTGACAGGAATGTTTTGTTTGGACATTTTTTGAAATGCGTAATCTTGTGAATAAATTTGTTTTCTTTGTATTTTGTGTTTGAGCATTCAGTTTAGTACATTGTATTACCACCATATGACAGGTTATTAGGTTATAAGTTATCTTCAATTCATGATTAGTTGTCAACTACTAAATTAATCTCCAACTATAAACCATTAACCAGTTTGAGTATTTTAAATTCTCTGATTTCAGCTTCTTAAATTGATGGTTTCTGGTTTCTTCTCTCCTCTGTGAAAGTAAACTGAACATCTTTGAGTTTTGGACAAAACAAGACATTTCAGGACGTGATCTTGGGCTTTTGGGAAAAACTTTTCACCATTTTCTGACATTTTATAGACCAAACAACTAATCGATTAATAAAAAAAATAATCAGATTTCACAACAATGAAAAGCAGTTGGTTGCTGCCCTAATTCACATGTTACTGAAGCCCATGGCTTTCTTTTTTGGAACAACGGGCAGATTAATAACAATATGAACCGTGCCCTGAATAGGAGAATTTGCTCAAACATTTGATTGGTTAGGTGTGTTATGTATAGCAATTTAAACCCTAGTATGTCAATTCCATCGAAGCTCCATTTACCAAAATCTTTCTACTTTCAAAGTCAGGGTCAGCTCCAACAGCAGTCCTTCAGCTGATAGCACTTTTGTGCTACTCCTATTTTTTTTGTGTGTGTGTGTGTGTGTGTGTGTGTGTGTGTGTGTGTGTGTGTGTGTACTGTAAATGGGTACTACTGGTTGCAGGTCCCTCTCTCTGTGATACTTTTTGACCTTACTGTGATTATTTTCCCATGTTCCACCGAGTGGATATTAACTGAGTAAGTTGAAACATGTATTAGGTGTGTTGCATGATAGCATGTTACACTGACTTTAGTCACTAGAGGTCAGGAGTGCACAGTTTTAAAATGGTTTGATTTCATCCAACATCATTGACCTGAACCGGTGTCATAATTCTTGAGTTATTCCATAATTTCATTTTATGCCTTTATTCATCCTGCGTGTGGAAATACACAATTTTCACAGTTGCACACAAATGAAACACTGGCCTTGATTGCACACATGCTGAGGACCTATACATGCTACACACACTAATGGAGAGATGTCAGAATCAGGGCAGTTGGGGGTTCAGTGCCTTGCTCAAGGGCACCTTGGTAGTGCCAAGGAGGTGAACCGGCACCTCTCAAGCTTCCAATCCATGCTCCGTATTTTGGTCCATACAGGGACTTGAACCGGCAACCCCCCCAACTACCTCGGGACTGAGCTACTACCACCCAGTTTATTCAGTCCCATTTGTAAAAAAAATGTGAAGACAATCCCTCCAGGTGTTCCCGAGATATTGCGTTCACAAGAAGCTGAAGGCATAAAAAGTCAACATGCCTAATATTACAAACTCGCAGGGGTTAAATGAGGGCATGTTTCAACCATCAAGGCGTTTCTTTTGCCTAGTCAAGATATTACCTCATAAATATCTTAGCCACTCACAACATCCAGCATGTGCTCTACCTCTCTCTACCATGTACTGCTGTAGTCCTGGACCTGGACCCAGCTGGTTTGTACATACACAATGCACACTATCCAGTGGTTTGATTCACTTACATTGTATTCATCCTCTGGTCCAGCTGTTATCAAAATGGCTATAAATCACCTCTTGTTGGGCACCACCCAATAAGATCAGAGAGAAGATAATATAAAGTATTTTACTAAAAACAATGTATATGGACTAATACAAAAGTAATCCCTCTCCATCATCACTTATAACCCACTAGAATTGTGTGGTGGTGTCAATGACTGTATACAAGTTATTTCAAAAGGTTATTACATTTTTTGTGTTCATGTCCAGGATAAAAATCACTTCTCTACAGGAAACTACAACAAACTTCGAGCTAGCAAGCTACACACTTGAAGATTTGGATCATACAACAAGGCAGGCCTGCTTGGTTCTTTTGGGGAATGATTATAAAGATTTACAAAGAATATGTTTAGGGCATTTCCTCTCTAACTGGGACGTTTTGGGACCGATTGATGGGATAGCTGTGGATGAAATACACACGGAGATACACTGGTAAGAGCAAATTACGTTTAACCATGTATCCGCTAATTTAAATAGCTCATGTTACTGTATTGTGTTAACTGTTAACTTTATTTAATATTTTATGTGGCGTTCTTTCCAGAGATTATTTAGCAGAGCCGACTCGCTAGTGCCCAGAGCTTAGCACCGCCAAGACGAATTGGGATCGATTTAAAGAAACGCAAAACAAACCAGGCGGTTTTTTTCTCCTATCCCAGAATGCATCTGTGGTGTATGTGAGACTAGATGGGAGCTGACGATGTGACTGAAACAAGATGGCCCAAATCCAAGTCGGCAGCTTTTTTGTTCTCTAAGAGATGGTTCTGATCTCCTAGTAGTTTCCTGCAAAGTGGACTACACAGGGTATTTAGCCATTTTAAATATGCTTTTAAACTGAACTGTGTAGTAAGAACTGAACGGTTCATTACTTACCCGGAAGTTGACAAGCAAGATTACCCATCAGTCATTACGCCTCGCTGGAATGACGCCGTACATCTTGTAAATAAATCAATTCCCATTTATTCATAACTTACATACATTTCAACAGACTTCATTATATTTTATAGTTCAGTGTTTGTTTCAATATTTTAGTTCAGTAGTGCAACATTTTCACACAAGCAGCAACAGTTTCTGTGTATGGCTACTTTGTGAGTTGTGAGTTGAGCAGCTGATCAGAAGAGAAGTGAGGAGCCTCTGTGGTCTCTGATGTCAGCAGCCAAGGTGAGAAAAGAGACACACATGAACAAGTTCATACTTGGAGTCCAGTATCTTAACAGTGTTCAGGTCCAACTCTCTGTGACCACCAGAGAAGATCAATAAAACCTGCATGTATAATTACATGAAGACGCTGCAAGGCACCACATAACAACTTAGACAGAGACATTCCTTCACAGCTATCCAATAAATGAAGAGTCTTGAGCCGTCACATACTAAGTCCGTGCTCCAATTAGTTAATTCAGGGAGGACTTTCAGTTATTCCAGGAGGACTTTTGTCTCCGTCCCAGTAACATCTCTGGAAGATAGTGATGCAGGCTGCAGACCAGCAGCTGTTCAATTTAGAGCACAGTGCCCAAAATTCACCATGGACTGATTCATTTCTGTACAACTTACAATGTGTCAGCAACCATTGAACCTGGAACTTTCCTCTGCAGTGTCCGATGAACTGTCTCTGTGTTCAATTTTCACACTCCCACCCTGAGGAGAGAAATAAATTGAGTTTAAACAGAAACATATTATACATTTATAAAGACATGAACATTTAAATGAAGAATTCATTACTGTCTTACCAGCTCTTCTTCTTCTTCTTCTTCTTCTTCTTCTTCTTCTTCTTCTTCATGTGGATGTTTACTGTTTATGGAGTTCTGATAAAAGAGTGATATCATTTAATTACTTCTATACTGAAATCATTTCTACGTTCTACTGTACATACAGTAACATGGACTGAGTAATAACAGTAGTGAGAGTATAATACATACCTGTTCGGGATTGTCTGCATTTCCTTCTCCTCCTGCATCAAAACATTACCAATGAAAAACACCTCAATCAACAACATAATGATCTGCCAATTATATTATGTATTAAAAACATAAATCTTTTAATTGTCTAAATGCCAATCATACCTGTGTCTTTCTTCTTTTTGAGACGCCACACCAAAAACAGAGCTATTGCGAGTCCGACCACTAAACAGGTCACAAGCCCCCCCACAACGGCGCCGATCACAGCTCCTGAACTTTGTTCTCCACATTCAGCATCTGTTGAAGCAGTTCCTGGTTTTATCAGCTGAAGATCCAATGATTGACATCTGGAATGATAGAGGGACATTTTGACAGGACCATGTGTAGGGAACCATGCTGCTGTTGGAAGAGTTCAGGTGTGTCCATGTCTGATCTGAAGCTTCACTTACTGTGTGTGTGGCTGACACGATGTCAATAATGTCCCATCAGAAAATGTTCCATCTCTGCAGTCAGAGCACTCAGTGTCCCTTAATGCTGTTCCTGTACAAATGATCCAGTTCAGTTTACATATTGTGAAGAGAACAACGTGTTCTATGACATCTTTACATTTCATCAGATCTGTCTGATCTCCTTACAGTGGATTTAAAAAACTATTTGATTGTTGACATTTTTGAAGCAGACAGTTATTAAATAAATTATTATTATATACAATACAACATTTCTTTGTTTCAAGTCCCAAAATATAATCTTTCACAAGCTTTTCATATTTCAGGAAAAATGACTCATTCCAGTCTCTTCTCTTCTCAGACTCTTCTTAAGTTCATTAAGGTTATTTCCCCTGAACTTTGGTGTTCTCATTTAAAATTACACCTATAATCAATATAAAGTTATACCTATAATCTCAAAGTCAACACAATAAACTAACCTTTTTGGCTGATATATTGTCCTGGTTGACAACTGCTGTGTTTCTGTGCTTCCACACAGCTGTTTCCTGAAGAGAACAGACAGTAGAATCCCTCCAGTGGTTCACAAACTGTATCTGAGGTAGTCGTACATGACGTCTTCATCTTTAAACCAGAACCTGTCAACACATAAAGATGTTACATATGTATTGTGTCTCTTCTACTATAGAGGTACATGCTAAAATCGTCCCATTTATAAAAACAGAAAATAAAAGTCTAAGGTAATACCAACAACCAATATCTTAACTGCAAAAGACTTTGATCATGTCGACTGCTTTTTACTTATGTGAAAAGCACTAGCGGCGCCCAGGATTTTGATTGGAGGTGGGCCTCCAGAAAACTGGATGGGCCAGTTAAAATAAGCCAAAAATGGGTTCCCATGCATACAGACACTAAGCATTATTATTATTATTATTAGCCTATTTGCCTTGCTGGTATGAGGGGGGTGGCTAGGTGGCTACGGGGAGGACTTGATGGGGAGAGGGCCGAGCAGGATGGTAACTCGTCACTTGTAACCACGTTACTTAAAATGGCAGGAGTTTCCTCCTCCTGTTTCTTGCTGAATTTAAAAGAAAAAAAGCTGCTTTGCTTTGCATTGAGTTTCATATTAGCTAATAGCTACAATCTGTGTCTGTCTCATTGAGCTTGCTCGAAAAGCTTGTGCGCTAACGTCATTCATTTCATTGGATCACTTGCTGGTGACAATGCAGCCTGTGGGCAGGCTTAAGAGTCCACATGTGGGGTAGAAGCCGCTGATTGGCTGAGAAGCTTTCACTCAAAGCTTTCCTCGGGCTGCTTATTGGATGAACTGCTAGAATGAAAATCACTCACTACTCACTATAGGCCTGGGTCAAAATGGGCGGGCCCGGACCTATAATGGGTGGGCCTAGGCCCACCCGGGCCCAATGGTAGCACCGCGGGTGTTGAAAAGAAGCTTTTATGACACAAAATAGTCTTCACTGGTCTCACAGTATTTCATAACACATGAGGTCTTTGTTTCTGCGTGCAGTCTATAATTCTGCAGTGCAGTAAACTCTTCTAAATGACTCTCTGCATCTTCACAATGACACTGTTAAACCAGTCTTTAGTTTTCTCAGTTCTTACACAGCATTAACAGTGGGACCAGCAGTGATAAGCCTACTACATCTAGGCTTAGTCATACATTTTAACTAATAATTTTATATATATATATATATATATATATATATATATATATATATATATATATATATATATATATATATATATATATACACACACATACACACATACATACATACATACATACATACATATACACACACACGAGCACAGGCCAAAAGTTTGGACACATCTTCTCATTCAATGTGTTTCTTTATTTTCATGACTATTTACATTGTAGATTCTCACGAGAAGGAAGCATCAAAACTATGAATGAACACATATGGAATTATGTACTTAACAAAAAGTGTGAAATAACTGAAAACATGTCTTATATTTTAGATTCCTCAAAGTAGCCACCCTTTGCTTTTTGATAACTCTGCAAACCCTTGGTGTTCTCTCAATGAGCTTCATGAGGTAGTCACCTGAAATGGTTTTACCTTCACAGGTGTGCCTTGTCAGGGTTAATTAGTGGAATTGTTTCCCTTATTAATAAAAAGCAAAGGGTGGCTACTTTGAAGAATCTAAAATATAAGATGTTTTCAGTTATTTCACACTTTTTTGTTAAGTACATAATTCCATATGTGTTCATTCATAGTTTTGATGACTTCAGTGAGAATCTACAATGTAAATAGTCATGAAAATAAAAAGGAAACGCATTGAATTAGAAAGTGTGTCCACACTTTTGGCCTGTACTGTATATATAAATAAGTCTACCTGAATCACAGCGTGCACAGCGAAAACATTCTGTAAGTCCTGTAGGATGATTCATAAATGTTCCTTCATCGCAATCCAGACAGGAAGTACTTCTGAACTCTGTGCAATGGTTTCTAACTCGACTTTCCTGTTGAAAAGAAAACCAACTATTTCATGCAATATAATGTTTCTAATGAAAGGGATACTTTGCCAATGTAAATGCAGCTCTGTGTCATGGCAGTGTGGGGGCAGGTGTTTGGCTTCCCTCCGTGCCTAGTGCACATTCAATCAGATCTTACCAGCAGGACACGTAGGACAGCACTGATCCCCGTTCAGATACTCTGTTGGATTACATGTGAGGGTATGTCCTCTGAAGACACTCAGCACAAGTATCTGTGGAGAGAAGCCTGGTTAGAACATACAACACATACTGCAAATCAAATTCACTGATAGAAGCTGTTGAAATGAACTCTGATAGAAATCTGTCTAAATTTCCGACTGCACATGAAGGCAGCACGGAAAGCAGCGGAGAAAAAGAAAAGAGATGAAGCAAGAGTTGAAGGGACTTTCCTTGTTGTTGCAGGACACAGTCGCCTATTGTTACACAAACCCATGGGCAGTTAAGTGCTTGGGTTTAGTTTTTTACGGCTGCAATGTAATATTCTCCTCAGCAGGACTCCTAGCAAGAACCTTCAAAGATTACAGCACATCCAAAACAGCTCTAGCTGTCCTAATGAAGATGAGAAAGTACGACCATATCACACCCATCCTTCAGTCACCCCACTGGCTTCCTGTCTCATACAGGATTGAGTTCAAAATCTCCCTACTCCCCATCATTTGCATCCATGGTAATGCCCCTCCCTACTTAAAGAGCTACTCACACCACAAACCTCCTCACGTAACCTCCGCTCCAGAAACAAAGTTCTTCTTCACCCCCACAGGACCAAACTCGGCACCATGGGGGAATCAGGCTTTCCTCCTCAGCTGCTCCTTGCCCGAAGTTCCCTCCCCAGACCACCTGAGAGCTCCACAAACCAGCCTCTTTCAACAAGGGCCTAAAAACCTTTTTTAGCAACCGTTCTCATAAATCTCTATTTGTCTTATTGTTTGTCTTTATTTCTTTGCTTTGGTTTTTACCCTGTTTTTATCCTTCAGCACTTTGGGATTGATTTGTCAATGAAAAGTGCTATAGAAATAAAATGTATTAATATCACAGTGCATTTCCCTGTTGAAGCCTGGCGTCCATGGACTTCAACGGGGTGCTTTTGATCAGTTTTTCTCAGTGCTTCAAACTAGATGGTCATTGGATATATGCGCGCGAATATGTCCCGCCACGAAAGCTCAGCGTCTCTGGGGGTGGAGGAGTGGGCTGGGCCAGGACTGAAACTTCCATTTGCTCACACGAAACTTTCATGTGCGCACGCGAAAACCAAAACCTTTTCACATGAAAGTTTCAGCGAGCACATGAAAGTTTTGTGTGAGCACATGAAACTAAACCTTAGGTTTGTTTTCAGCGGCGCGCTTTGAAACCCATTTTGCGCTGTTACAAACAGAATAGAATAGCTTAATGTCAGATAACGTCCACAATAATTGGATTTTGGGTTAGATTTTTTGACAGCTTTAAGTGGTTATGAGGAACAATAGGAGAAAGAAATTTGATCATTGATCATTGTTTAGGTACATTAATCCATGTTAAGTTTTTACGCGTTAGAACTTATACAGCCCATGAGAACCATTGAGAGTCAACCCACAGCCGCTCCGCTGCCCTGCTGAAAATGTGAAGCAGAAACGCTTAATGTCAGATAACGTCCATAATAATAGGACTTTGGGTTCGATTTTTTGACAGTTTTCAGTGGTTATGAGGAGCAATATAAGAGAGAAATTTGGGGATCATTGATCGTTGTTTAGGTACATTAAACCACTGTTGCTTTTTCACATTAAGCCGTTTTAGAATTATCCCGTTCAGTTCTCGTATTAAGCTTAACATTCTCTTTCCTTTGTTAATCCATTCTCCTTGCATTTAGTGTAGGCCCTACATCTACCTATATCCGTGAGTTGGCCGGCTGTTTGTAACTGTTCATAAATGAAAGTAATTGCCCGATCCAAATCGCTGTCCCTTAATGCACCGGAACAGATTAAATACATTTTAAATGTCGTATCAAAACAATATAATGGTGACGACTTGCAAGCAAAGCAACAATGTCCTTATAATGAAGATTAATTACATTAGATTACAACCTAGATTAAAAATATAGTGCAACTAATGAACTTTACTGTGGTCATTCAGCTGTCTCCAGTATGGCCCAGGCTACGGCTTTCATGGGCCCACACTAGTTTTGCGGGCTCTGACGAACTTTCATGTGCTCCACGTGAAACTTTCATGTGCTCACGTGAAACTTTCATGTGCGCATACGAAAAGTTTTGCGGCGCCCATTAAAGTTTTGTGTGAACACATGAAAGTTTCACGTGAGCACATCAAACTAAACTTTAGGTTTCACGTGCACACATGAAATTTTCACGTGAGCACATCAAACTAAACTTTAGGTTTCACGTGAGCACATGAAAGTATAACTTTAGATGTTTTTTGCTCATGTCCCCTTACGGTAGGTTTCCACACACCGAAATTTCGCTTTGCTCTCATTGAGGTTGAATGGAGACAAAATTCGCCCTGATTGAGCGAGATGAGAGTGAATCGCTGAGGGGAGCGAAATAAAGTTGACGAAAGTTTAACTTTATGCAAATGAGGACCACTCGAGAACCAATCAGGTCCGTGTGTTTTGTGTTTGGAGGCGGGGTGTACAAAAAGTCTGACCAAGATGGCGGAGGTTATCAGCCCCGTATCATGAAAAATTTTGATGTGATTAAAATGTTTCTACACGAACATCGGTATTCTATCAACACGAATTGTGTTTTTATATGACACACGAACTTAATTAGGGCACATTCACCACTAAATAGATCACTGTATATGTTAGTTTAAACACTCGAACTTTTCAGCTAGCCGACAGGCTAATTGCTAGCATGTTCGGACATTGGGTTTCATTGTAGCCTAGCCAGGCAGCTAGCTAGGCTACTTATTGCATTTGTTTGATTACATGTTTTGTTGGCGAACATTGACGCTTGCAGCAACACGGATTGTTGTTTATATGTCACCGAACGCAAACAGGGAAAACACACCACCAAATAGACCACTATAGTTATAGCTTAGACCACTATAGTACTAGTTTAAACACTCAAAATGATTCCGTTGCCGACAGGTCACCCGCTAGCATGTTCGGACATTGCATTTCATTGTAAGCATAGCAAGGCAGCTAGGCTACATAGCCAGGTTAGCATTAACATTACCGATGGTTTGCTACTGTGCATTTTACCGCCCTCTGTCTTCGAACAGCCCGGACATTTAAAAATGGAGGAAGAAATTATTGCTGCGGTGTCTGCATTCCCAATTCGTACGATGCATCACTGTCCGAATACAAGGACATCTTAAAAAGGCAAATATTTGGATGAAGGTTGCTATGATTGTTGGTGCTCCCGGGTGGGTTTACGTTTTTGTCGTTTTGAACCGTGGAGAGGTTGCAATTGCTTTAACATAGGTTTACTGGTACCGTCATATTTTGCCCTGACCTGAATGAATGGAATAGCTGTTGTATGTTTAACGTGTGCTTGAAATGTGAAAAGAAAAGTTTGTATGTGTGTGTGACAAGTTCGTTTGAAAAGCAGGGTACATGTTAATTGGAAATGCGAGGTGTATAATACATATATTATTTATTGCTTATCCTGTACGATTTTTTTTTCTCACAGAAGAACTGTGGAAAAAAAATGGAAGGGTCTTCGGGACACATACAAGAGGGAGAACAACAAGGAGAAGGACAGGTGTAGGAGTGGTGCTGGGTTGTCTGCCAGTAGACCTTGGAAATACTTCATGATCATGGGTTTCCTGGCCCCCCTTCGTAGAGCAGGGAGACATCAGGGAATTTCAGCCAGCTCCGTAGAGGTGGCACCATGGCAAGAGAGCAGGAGAGCCAGGCAGCAGCCAAAACGCAGGGAAGCCGGACCCGAAGACCTCCAGGAGAGCCAGCAAGTAGAGTGTGAGGAGATGGCGGGTAATTCCCCACTGACACCCCAGATTCCCCCAGATCCAAAAACTGAAGTCTCCGGGCCCCTGGACACCCCTCTGGTCCACCACGGAAGAGGCCAAGGAGAGACCGCTTCAGCCCTGCCAGCTCTGTGCCTTTTGAGGAGAGAATGCTGGCTGCTGTGGACAGCCTGTCATCCAGACCCGTCCCTCCAGATGAGGATGAGCTTTTTTTAAAAGCATTATTCCTATGTTGAAGCGCTTGCCTCTGGCTAAGCGGTCACAGCTTAAGTTCACCTTTTACAAAATGGTGTATGATGCTGAACAGGAGAGTGTCCTTCAGTCCGTAGTTTAACATGTAATGGAATATCAATATGAAATAAATGTATATAATTATTTTAATGTAATACTAACGTTTCCCTCATTACTGGACCTGAGTGTATTTAATTGTAAGTGCGATGAAAACTGTTGTCTTTCTGCACCTGCTATTCCCACAAAAAGGTACAAAATTGATACATTTCAAGCACTTTCACCTGTTATAATAATGATCAAAAATCTTGTTTCTATTTTTTTACCTTTGAACACATGCATGCTAAAATATACCAAACCTATCAAAAATTATCATAAATATGATCTCACAGGGGTAAATTGCAAATATGAACCACAAATGATGGTACGGTATATTATTTTTAATTCAGATAAAGTAAACATCTACAAAAATATGAACACCACACAAGAGTTTGAAGAGCCTTTTTTGTTTCATGCACTATGGCTGTGGTTGTGGTTGCCAGTAAACAGAACCCTCTGCATTGAAATATTCAGAGAATGTGTTCCTGACTCGGAAGGTAGCTCTGCAGGCGTTGTTACGCCGACTCGAGGTGTATCCTGGAGTGCTGCTGATACCTCCGTGCTCAGATGAACAGGCAGGCCTTCTTGTGTTTCTCCTCCCTGATCTTGTTAGCCAGATGAAGTTGTGAAGGATACAGGTGGCCTTCACACATGCTTCTGCTTTTGCTGGGTTGACAGCAATGACCTGCCTGTACATCCTCCACTGGCTGGAGAGGATACCAAAGGCGACTCCACTGTTAGCCTGGCACGCGCTGAGACGGTAGTTGAATGCCCTCTTGTCAACCATGAGGTTTGAGCCAGGAGGAAGTCGTCGCAGCAGGTTCATAACGAAGAGGAAGCCCCTCATCCCCTACAAAAAACGGTAGTCGCCCCACGGTGTTCAGCTCCAGCGATACAGCGGTCCTCTGGCAGGTCCAAGGTGCCATCCTTCAGGGCCTCACCAAATGGGGAGTTGTTCAGGGTCCCACCCGTCGCTGTTTCGGCCATAGCTACCCACATCCACCACCCGAACAAATAATCTGCATCCACTACAGCAAGCAACACGATGTAAAATGTGTGCTTGTAGTTGAAGTACAGAGAACCTGAGTTGGAGGGGGCCTGAATGACAACATGCTTCCCGCGATGGAACCCAAGCAGTTTGGGAAATTCCACTTGTGGAAGAAATCATCAGCGATGGCACTCCAGTCCTCCTTGGTTGGTACGGGCATGAACTCATCCACAAGGCAGTCCCTTATGGCCTAACATACCTCTCCAACTATGTTGGCCACAGTGGTGCGGGGCCCACCCTGTAAGCGTAACTAATTACATTGAATGAGTTACCAGTGGAAAGGTATCTGTGAAAAACAAACAACAAAAACATGATTAATATAAAATAAAAATTGAACATACATGGTATATAGCCTACATGTGATACATGAGTATTGCATACTATTCACATGAGTAAATACACCTTTGATGCAAATCTACATTACTACATGCTAAATAACAAACACCACTGCAGGATGTAATTATTTCTGCAGGGCTTGAAGTTCACACACACACACACACCACACACCATCTTGTTTAAGTATTACAATGAAGTTCTTTATTCTTCTCTTCTGCAGAGCAGACTCAACAGATCAAATTGCTTTGTATAATCACAGACAACAGCATACTGACACACACACACACAACACACACACACTACTCAGTATATGACACCCTGTATGATTGGCATAGAAAATTGCAATGTTAAGCAGTAGCCTCATCAAACTTGTATGATCACGAATCAGCAATAAATATGCGTGGGAAAAAATCCATACTACACAAATGTCATTCATAAATGTCGGCAGTAAACCGAAAAAGGCCACTCACCGAAGACAAATAGCCAGACGCTCAGCTGGCCCTATAGATGCGCCAATACGGAGCATCTTATCTCGCGCGATCCGTGGCCCGACCCGGAGAGCAGATTATAAAATTGCTCCTTGGTGAGCCTGAAATAACCCTGGAACAGATGATCGTCCAGACGCAACTCCTGCACCAGTCGATGGTTCTCGCCAATGCTCCTACGGTCCTGAAGGATTGGAAGAACCCAATGCATGCTCGCGCGCGTTCGCTTTTTTCCAGCAATAAAGAAGGGTGCACCCTGCTGGGTTATTTCATCTACCCAACCGCTGGGTTATGAAATGTTTTACCCATTATGGGTTATTTATATGGAAGTTGGGTTATTTTGTGCAACTCATGCGTTGAGTCAAAATCCATCAACCCAACATACATCAGTTGACCCAGCACTTTGGTTGTTTGTGCTTCGAACGTCATCAGATCATCACCAGAGTCCGCACCACACGAAGCTTGTCACAGCAGAGAACCTGGTTCTCTGTCTGGTCATCCAACAAGGCAAATAAATAAAAGGTTTGTGTACACTAGCTACATGTCTAATTCACATTGTCTGTGTTGCGTTACCTATTAAAGTACTATCTTTATATTGTGAGGCTAGTTTGTTAGTTTGGCTAACAACGTAGCTAGCCATTTAGCCGTTATCATGGAAGCATGGATAGCCTACAGCTTATCCGTTTGGTCTGAATTATATTAATGAATTAATGAAACAAGTTCATAATGCCCATGGGCATATGGTCATGTTTATTGAGTTCAACCAGGCTAATTTGCCAGCTAGTTTCAAGCTAGCCAGGTGATTCGCCAGTTAACTATCTAGCTAGCTAGCTAGATAGTTTACTAGCCAACAGGCTGTCCGTTAATTGCTTTGCTAGCTATATTATTTTAACTGGCTATAAATGAACGCGCTTGTTTTTCCTGAAGCTTTTAATGTGAAAGCATAACACAGTTTTTGACTGATTAAAGTATGTAAAAACAGTGAGATAATCTGATATGTCTGACTAAATGCATGTATGTGCATTTATTTAAGTAATGTGGTGACCCACAATAAAATCGAACAAATGCTTATTTAAAATGGCGGGGCCAAGGGCCACTTGAGTTAACGGTTAAGAAATATATAATAAAAAGTTTGGGAACCACTGCTGTAGACTGTTGTACGGGGGCAGGCAATGCGGTGCTGACCAAAAAGCAGCCACAAATATTCAAATATGAATTGCATTCATATAAAAACAATTTACATGCATGCAATTTCTCATATGAATTGTATAGGTAGAGAGGGAGGATTGTGATGCTAAATAAAATGGCTGTTATCTTCACATTGGATTACATTCTTCTGTTAGTCTGCATTGCTTTTACATGGTGATATCCGAATAGTTAATACAATAGCAATTGTATCTTTGCTTAAGCTCTTTTTGTGTTTGTTCCAGATCAATGGATAGCTTTGTCATTAACACTTTGACGAGAGTGCCAGACCTTGCCGAAAGATTTAAAAGGTAAGAAATATTTGTTTTCCCATCCACAGCATATCAAGTCTGCATTGCTACTAAAGCCCTTTTCAGACATGAATTCTTATGAAATATAATTTCCTCTTTTTTCAGTAGCTTCCATGTAATGTGTCAAAGTGACTCCAATAGATGAATAGAGCCAGCCACTGGATTCCTGGAGGAAAGGTGAACGGACGTCAGGAAGCGGCTGAGATCAACCAGCAGGTCGCAGAGCACTGCACAGACACCACCACAAACGCCAGATGATGGCGCTCTTGCAAGGGCTCTCCTACCAGGTAATTATTAAACTGAAAAATTATTTGATGAAGCAAAACAGTTCTTTTTACAGAATGTACCATATCGCGAGAACGTGAGTCACAGCTTAAAGAATGGTTGAGAAACAATTCTCAGCCCCTCAGCCAGATAGAGACCTACATGCGGACACGGCAGTCTACAGGGCCAAGTGGATTAGGGACAACAATTGGACCATCGATCAGATCCTCGAAGAGTTCCCTCACCTAATGACCAAAGGCATGGTAGGTATAGGGAAATATGATCTTACATATGAGGATGCATTGTTTATAATGTTTTATTAGTGTGCCACATTGAATTGGTTTTAAAAATGTGTTTTCCATTTTATAGATTGCACAGGCTTGTCCTGCATGGGGATGCTGCATCAAAGTTGTTTGAAACTTGGTCATATGAAATGCCAGGAGGGAGTCTAAAATGGTAAAGTTTATTCAAAGTAGAATACTTGCTTGCAAGTAGAGCTAATGGCTCTTAATAGCAGCTTTTAATAGGAATTTGAATTTGTTCACTATAGACCTGTTGACTGTTGGCCTGTTGAATGTTCAGCCAGTTCATTCGTAATTGTTGTTTTGCTCTGAATGTTTTCCTACCTGAGTGATATGAACTGCACCAGTTCCACTATATTGTTGATATAATAATTTTTTTTCAAAGATTCCATTATGTTTTGTTTTTGTATTGTTTAAGTGTTTATTGCATATATGCATAAATCTAGCATGTATTCTGTTCTAGGTTTGTAGTTTAACAGTTTTATTGCAATTTATTTTCTTAAATTGTACTGTAATGTGTTAGAATTAATCTGGGATATGGGTTAATTTTGCCAAGCATTCGGTACACTATATAACAAATATGTAATTGAATCAACCCAGAATTGTAATTAATTTGACCCAGCATTTGGGTACACTATATAACAAATATGTAGTTGAATCAACCCAGAATTGTAATTAATTTGACCCAGCATTTGGGCACACTATATAACAAATATGTAGTTGAATCAACCCAGAATTGTAATTAATTTGACCCAGCATTTGGGTAGAATATTTAACTCATCTGTTGGGTTAAAATGACCAACCCATCTTGCTGGGTCAAATTAACTACTGTTGGTCCCGTGCAATAGTGATCCGCGGGTTGGGTTATAAAACAACCCAAGTTGGGTTATTTTTAACCCATCATTTTTAAGTGTGAGACCCAAAATCTTGCACACCTCATATTGATCCATGATGACAACGAAGATGGCAATATTTTTGCAAGTTTTGGCCAAGAAAAGAAGCCGCAAAATTAGCGCGAAGGAACATTATTGGTGAATTTTATTTTAGTTTGTGCGGTAAGTGGTGGCTTACCTAAATTAATTTATTCATAACATAACATGAACTGTAAAATAGCGGGAGGACATTTGATTTGTGCATAATGCAGCATACAAGATCAGAACATAATATGAACAGAACATAATATGAATATAATATGAGCAGAATATACATTGCAACACATTCAAGAAAACTTAAAAAAAAACGAAGAGAGAGAAAAAAAGAAAAGAGCGAGAGAGAGATATGACGAGTTGTTAGTTTCACAAGCTAGCAACGATAGCTTGCTAGCAAACAAAACTACCTGCTAGCTACCTAGCTTCAACTCTCTGCTAGCTGCCTAGCAGCCGGTGTTCTGTTGCGGTCTTGCGTGTTGTTTTGTACGCCCCCGAGGCAAACTTTTCGCTGGCCGAAATTCGCATGGTGTTTCGCTGTGTGGAACCCTACCGTTAGGGGCTCTGTAAAGACAAACGATTGCTAGCCAATTTTCATCATACATTTCATACAATTATTCACCACATTCCTTGTTTCAGTTTAACCTAATTCCCACATTTCCTCCCGTGTTTAATATTGTTTTGTTAGATCGTTTCATTTTCGTTCATACAATAGGCTAGGCTAGTGTGGTAGGTGAAAAACTAGCCGCTAGCAAACTGCACATATGCAGACAATGCTAATAATGGTCGAATCTGGAATCGCAGGACAGTGGAATATAGAAACGTTTTCGAGATGAAATGCATCGTGAGCAACGTGTCTGAAAGTTGTAAGTCTTCTGGTAGCTGTGCCAAGAGAAATCTCAATCATTCCCAATCTTACAGAGACGGAGGCGTGAGGTATATGTAAGGAGATAACATAGGCACAGGCTAATTATTGCTAACTAACATGCTAGTTAACATTAGTAATTAAACCTAAACAGCTAATGTAAGTCGAAACTGCCTGTGAGCTTCTCCTGTACTATACTAATTCCTCTACGTGCGACAGTAAGTCACTTGGTTATGACACATCGTTAGCTTATTTTTACAAAAACGTCTGCTACGGAGCCATAACGTGAGGTACAAGGTAATGGAGCCTTTTATACATTGTCGTGTTTCTTTGAAACTTCAGATGTAAAGTTATTCACAGTCAAGTGACGTAAAAAAAAATGGCGGTCAGTGTAATGCTAACAAGAAGTGATCGCTTTGTAGCAACAAAATGGGGCCATCGGTGGCCGTGTCTGAAGCGAAGCTTACCCCTTGTTTTTAGCAAAGCCTTTTGAAAGTCTTCCTTACGAGGATAAATTTAGGATTAAACAGCAGGACAGATCAACACCTAAGATTAATTTAGTGCAAAAGATAAGGCAAAGTAACAGTACCAGCTCTCCTGGTATGACAAAGTTAGCTGGCTGACTTGAAGTGCTGTGACAAAGAAAATGTACTGCTGGCCATGCCTCTTGATGAAACCATCTCACGGATGTGTTGTTTGGTCAAAGGTGGGGTTTAGAGATCTGTCTGACTTTGACAGGGCAGATAAAAGGCATGAAAAGAGCAATGAACTTGAAAAGGAACGTAGGGCAGAATTTACATATAAATAAATGGACATTTTTTATGATGTAAAGACCAGCAGCCGCCACTGCTTCAGAGTGTTTACAACTTTTTTGTTGCAGCAATAGAGACAGTGATGTTTCCTGTTTCCAGTAATGTTAACGGGACTCCGCAATATGGACCGCGAAGTCTGATCTCTGGTCACATGATTGTCCCCCGGGAGCGGGCTGGCGTTGGGTTCTTTTTCCAAAGTTGAAATCAGACTTAAAGCTATAGTGTGTAGTTTCTGCCGGCTCCATGAGGAATTCTAAGTAATAACAACAACACTGTCGAGCGATGTCACGTATAAAAGCCTTCTGTGACAGTGCACCACGGATAAATTTGTGTGCTGTGTGTGTGTGTGTGTGTGTGTGTTGTGTGTGTGTGTGTGTATGTGTATATATATATATATATATATATATATATATATATATATATATATATATATATATATATATATATATATATATATATATAGAGAGAGAGAGAGAGAGAGAGAGAGAAGAGAGAGAGAGAGAGAGAGAATTATAAAGAACAAAGGGTGTAGGAGCCACATATTGTATGTTGTTTATGGTCTCATTTATATTATTTATTGATTATTATATTGTGCACTTATATTGTAGGAGGTGGCGTTCTTTCATCGTGGTTTAAGCCGAAGTGTTAACATATTTGTTTGCTTCACCTGTTCAACTGGGTTTTTGGGGGGCTTTGACAGAGAAGGTGGAGCCTGGGAGCGAACACAAAGTAACTTTCCATTTGGTAACTGCAGTGCTAGTTGTATTTTACGTGTGGAAGAAGAGGAATAAATCATTGTACAATCTCAAATGCGTCACAGTGTGTTTAATAATGCATCTCTCAGTGTTTAGTCCCTGGCTGCACTTGTTGGACTGCTTACAGCCACAACAAAGACATTATAAAGAAAGAAAGAAAGAAAGAAAGAAAGAAAGAAAGAAAGAAAGAAAGAAATGTTGGAGAGGAGCAATATGATGTATGAATTATAATAAAATCTTGCTGTAATAAGATTATTTTACCAGCAATGGTGCAACTGTCAAATGTTTTCTTAACATCATTGTATACGGCAGGATCACAGTTTCTATGGACTGAAGACATCTCTCTCAGATTTGGGAGGAAAACAGGAACACCATCTGGAAACAAAAGAAGACAACCATGTAGAGATTACACTACACACAGCAGAGACCTGCTCTAATGCAGCTGGAGCTGTTGGTGGACTTTGGTCAGATTTTACACCTCACTGACAAATTAACATAACTGAGGGGGGTTGATGTCACAGTGGAGCCAAGGTGTGATGAGAGAGGAAGTTTTCAGAGAACCTTGAAATGAATAACCACTGTTGTATTCTCTAGGTCTAGGGGATCTCTCTATTGACTGGTCACTGCAAATTAAACCAGGGGTTTAAACTGTTTGGTTTGTGCCCTTTTCCAAAAGGGGTTGGAAGAGGCTTGTTGTTGTTGGTTAGTCCAATACCTCAGATTTCTATGAGTTGTTTTCAGTTCCACTAAGGAGACATTTCCTCTAAACCTTTCACATGGTTTCTTTTAAAAAGGTGCAATATGTAATATACACTCACCTAAAGGATTATTAGGAACAACATACTAATACTGTGTTTGACCCTCTTTCACCTTCAGAACTGCCTTAATTATTTGTGTCATTGATTCAACAAGGTGCTGGAACCATTCTTTAGAAATGTTGGCCCATATTGATAGGATAGCATCCCCCACACCATTACACCCCCACCACCACCATCCTGCACAGTGGTAACAAGGCATGACTGATCCATGTTCTCATTCTGTTTAGCCAAATTCTGACTCTACCATCTGAAGGTCTCAACAGAAATCGAGACTCATCAGACCAGGCAACATTTTTCCAGTCTTCAACTGTCCAATTTTGGTGAGCCCGTGCAAATTGCAGCCCCATTTTCCTATTTTTAGTGGAGATGAGTGGTACCTGTTGGGGTCTTCTGCTGGTGTAGCCCATCTGCCTCAAGGTTGTGTGTGTGTTGTGGTTTCACAAATGCTTTGCTGCATACCTGGGTTGTAACGAAGTGGTTATTTGAGTCAAAGTTGATCTTCTATCAGCTTGAATCACTCGGCCCATTCTCCACTGACCTCTAGCATCAACAAGGCATTTTCCCCCCCCAGGACTGCAGCATACTGGATGTTTTTCCTTTTTCAGACCATTTTTTGTAAACCCTAGAAATGGTTGCGGTAAAATCCCAGTAACTGAGCAGATTGTGAAATACTCAGAACAGCCCGGTTGACACCAACAACCAAAGTTGCTTAGATCACCTTTCTTTCCCATTCTGACATTCAGTTAGAAATCCTTTAATAATAATGTAGTCAGACACTTTGAATATATATATGTATGTATATATATATATATATATATATATATATATATATATATATATGTGCTACAGCACAAATATTTCCATCCATAGATAAGAATAATCAAGTCTAACCTCTGAATTTCTTTTCAAAGTGCACCAGATTGATGCATTTAAACGTTAAAATAGAGAACATTTTCTTACAGGGGAGCATGCCCATGGACCCCCCTAGGGGGACTTGTGCCCCAGTGCAGCTCTAGGTCTAGTGACGCCCCTGGAGCAGTGTCCCCGTTTTAAGTTTTACAAAGATAAAAACATTACCTGTTTTGGAGGTATTTATGCTTCTGAGCTGAAAAGCCCCGGATTTTGTCTCAGAAATCTGGTCACCTTAGCGCGAGGCTCCATGCAGAGCTTTCGCCGTAGCCTAGTAAGTGTCCAGGGTCTCATTTATAAAACTGTGCGTAGGATCCTTACTATAAGCGTAGTACGCCCAAAAGCCCAAAAAAAGTCAGATTTATAAAACCGTGTGTACCACACCTGTAAGCAATGTTCCCTTTATAAATCACAGATTACCTACAAGTGTGGGTACGTGGAACAGCCTCTTATCCCGCCCTGTACACGCCCATTTTTAACCATAAATAGTCAATGTAAAGCACCTCGCTGATCAGTATATGAATGACACTGTTACACCGAATCATGATGACTGGCGGAGAAAAAGCCAAAAAACTCTCAGACGTTCAGGAATTGCTGCAAATTGAATTATAATTTCGGCCTGTTCTTGCACAGTGTATGGAACCCTGATCTATAGATTACATATATTAATAATAATACGTCCAAAACGGCAGGCATTACGGCACTCGGGGACAGCTTCGATATACCAGACGTATATAATAAGATTTAACAGAACTATATATTATATTCAAACAAGCCTTAGTGATAAAGTTGAAGATTATATATAATATTCATTTTAAAAACACTTTGTTTGCTGTCTGACATTTCCCTCTGGAAACAGCCGGTTTCCTGCAGAAGTGGCGAGGACCTGTATTTGGACCGGGATGGCACTGTTCCGGCGCGTTGCCCTCTCTACTGGACCCTATTCAGTACATAAATCGCATAAAGAGCACAGATTTATAAAATCTAAATCGGCATATTAGCCAGTCATCGTCATGGTCCCTGAAGTCTATTTTTCTCCTGATTCTTCCATTTGCGTGTGGTATCCCCCACCCCGAGATACAATTTGAAGATAAGGCAAAGCACACTTTTCTTCATGCAGGTTTTGTCATTACAGTATTAAAACTTAACGGCTGTATTTTCAGACTTTGACATTTGTTATCTAATGCTATGGTAAACGCTATCCTGTATTCCATGCAGTCGGGTCATCTCCTCCTCCTGCGCTCCATAGCGGATAATGTGACGGCGAGACAGCGCCGATTAAACATTAATACATTTTTTTTTCTAATATTTGAGTTGGAGGTGTTTATGGAATAATTATCACACAGTACAAGCGCAAATAACACTGCTGGATTTATTCTTCATGGCAACGTGGATGATATGGATTGAAAAATGTGCGTGAGGCATCAATACTTTTATTTTTTTTTAACTTTTATAGTTATTCCCATTTACTCTCTGCAGTCTGACTTCAGTTCACCACCTCACCATCTGCGTCGCCAATTCCTATTTTGTCTCCAAAATGTGCGTACGCATGGGTCAGACTTTGCGTGGAGGACCGCACATTCTCCCGTCAAGTTTGTTTTTTTTTAAATCACAACCTTTGCGTGGGAAATAGCGTATGCACATTTTCAGCCCCGTTTGCGTGCGACGCCACGTTTATAAATGAGACGTAGTGTTTAATGTGAATGGACAGTTCTATGAAGGTAGCGGTTTTATTTTGAATTTGGACTTATGGATGTAAAATGTAATCAGTTTGATTAAATCAAAATGAGAGGTGAGATTTGTGTCATAGTTAGGCTAATTAAACCAAAAAGTACATTTTCCCAGCACATAAATTCAGGGTAAATAAGATCAGCTAAGTATCGGGACAGTTTACTGCAAAGTAATTTAGTATGAGAGCATAACCAAAATAAATGCACAAGAGTCTTCTTTTGATGAAGCTGGCTCATCCTTGAGCGAAGCGCTTATCAAGCCTTATATAAGTAATAAGTCTGACTGCCCATCCTCCCATCCTGTCTTTGGCTCTGCTGCCTGTCTGCATTGAGAACACAAACACAGCTTGGTTAGTTTGTGTCGAGATGGAAGAACCAGAAACACCACCTTCAACACCTTTGACTTGGAGTGATCGTGAGGGTGAGCGTGAGGAAGGAGGCCGCCCCTGGCCCTACTTTCATTTGTCATAGTGAAAGACAATTCATGTAGAATGAAGTGCCTAGTCTGCCTCCCGAAAGATTGCGAAATAATCCTTAAAAAATTCATCGTCGAATTTGAAGAAACATATCAAAGTTTCAAATATAAAAGTGAAAATAAATTTAATGTCCGCAACACTGCTTTAAGCTTCCAATATTAAGTTACAAATATAATACACAAATGGCACACCAGCTGGAGCTATCAGTAAGCGCTAGCTAACTAGCTACCCGCGGTTCATGACATGCGGTATTGGACCTTCCCGTCCTTGTACTGCTGCTACAGCCAAAGGAACTGTGAAGGTCCTTTAGGCTAAACATTTTAAATAATAGAAACAATATGATATTCAAACTTTTGACTGCTTTCTTTTATAACTACATAAGACAATACTTCTTACTACTTGAGTAGTAGGCCTACATTTTAAAATAAACTACTTGCAATACTTTAGTTCTTCCACTTAAGTGTGGTGCTTAAAGAGCACTTCAACTTCTACTCAAGTCACTTTTTTGATAGAGCACTTGTACTTTTACTCAAGTCTGGGTCTCTAGTACTTTATACATGTCTGATGTTAATAACCTTGATATCCCTTCAGGCACACAGTTGCTGCCCTTGTAGTTCCTGATGTGATGTATTTCCTGCCACAGCCACCGTGGGTTGTTGTCTGTGAGCTGGTCCTTATTCAGGTCAGCTAAACACAGCTACAGATTACATGACAATAATGAAATGTTAGCGTACAGGTCAGGCAGAGTATTCACACATATGATCTGTGTATTTAAATCAAAGAGGTGATGTGTATACTTTGAACAATGTTCTCACTGGTTATATTTACAGTTCATTAGGCTAATTTTTGCCTTTCGTTTCAAATGTGGCATATTGTAGTATTTCTTTATTATTGGCAAATCTTTCATTGTTGGGCATTCATCTAAAGTTACTTTTCTTTAAGGAGCATTTCTCAGGTTTTATTGTAAAAGCACTCATTCTGTAAACTGAAATCTCCCTCTGGGCTTGAACTTTCTCTTGTTTTACTTCCACCTTTATTACTGCTTATTTAACAGATATGGCTAACGATATGGCTAACATTGTTCCTTGTTCCTGAATCCGCACATCCTTTTTTTGATTATGGGAAGATGGAGAGGTTAACATGTAAATAAAGAATTGAAAGAGGAGAAGTGAAAACTGAAGCATTTCTTTTCAGGTCATATCTCTTACAAACAAAAGGTTCTCAAAATGTGGGGGAGGGGGGGACAGGACCAGGTGCTCTTCACTTAACTTGCTTTTCTGTAAAAAAGAAAAATTCTAGTGTCTCACAGACGAAAATGCGTGAAAAGAGCAAACGATACCCCAACTCATATTTCCTCCTCGCTTGAACCCGGCTCAGGCAGGCTAAAGAGTGTGAGCGCTCAAGGTGTGATCCTTTTATTTATGGTCCAACTATGATAAGAAGCTTGGTATATTTGAGGAACTGAGCAGCATTACTGGAATGTGGAGGTGGAAACCAATCATGCTTAACACCAAACAGGGGAGGAAGAGAGAGAGAGAGAAAAGAGAAGCAGGGACTCTACCTGTCTGGGCATGTTATAATGTACATTAGTGTTTTCTGATATTGACCTGGCTGGATCACTAACTAAGTCTTTATAGTGTCATCGCCTAGCAGAGCTCTGTGACCTTATTAAGATGCCGATAAGTATTTATCTTTTTATTTCAGATGAGGGGAAACATCGGATGTTGCCTATCCTCCAGCCTACAGAAGAAACAGAGTAATTAAAAAAAACTATAAATCTTATTGACATTGTTACCTCTATATATCAGGGGTTGGTGTGTAAGAGCAACGAAATGCAGCCAAAATATCTCGTTCTCCCCTGGTGGCTGGCTAGTGAACAGGTCATAACCCCCACCCCATCCATGTAAATAGATGGAACATGGGCCAAAAGGTACACGTCAAATACATTTTTCACAAATATGGTTAATTTAATTGTAGTTCTGATCATGCTGATGTTTGTTCAAGTGTTCATTTTCCTGATGAGTTTGAACAAGTTAACAGGGTGAAACATCATGACTGACTTCGCGATTGGGCGGGACTTTACTACTGCACAGACTCTGGCTCCAAAATTGCAAGATTTTGGCACCCATATCCGGAATATTTTTGGCTTGACTGTTGTACAGTGGGAGGAAGTCAGTGGTGTAGTCTACGTGATACGCAGGTATATACGCATTATACCCACTAAGAAAGCTCCAGGATTTCCATATACCCACTTAAAAATGCCCAATGACACACAACAACATACTTTCCATTATATTTTTGTTATATTTTGAATTGTCATCTATCTGTGTTTTCTTCTTCACATAGGCTATAGAAAGTATTTCCATCGTAAATTGGTGTATAAAAGTGTATCCAAATACAGGAAATTAAGTTCTTCTCAAATTCTCAAAACTTCCCTGGGGGAGCACACCCAGACCCCCACTATGATATGCCCCTTATATAGTATGGTTAAATGTTAGTCACTTTCTGGGCCCCTTTGTTAGCCCCAGCCAAGACTCTTCTTTTGTTTTGTTAGTCTAAAATCAGATGGCTTTGATGAATAAAAGAAATCAAAGTCCAGAAAGAACATGGTGAGTATATGATCTGCTAAATGAAAAAGGTTTGCCTTCACATCAACCGTAGAACCAGATAAACACGCTGAGGTAGAGAACTGAACTAATGTTTTCATTAGACAAGACAGATAAGAAAAGAATGGTCAAAGTCAGCTGAGGACAGATATGGGCATTCCTCCCTATGACAAAGAATACTGTATGTTGTTGGGTTTCAACAGTGCATTGCATTCACAGACTGTAGTCTGTAGTTTTTCAGGAATGTTAAATGGCTGCTTCCTTCTCTTTTCCCTGTTACCCAATATTAGCAAGTTTCTTATGTTAAAGTCTCTGGGATCATTTAGGGAATAACGAGGAGAAAACAAATCATGAAAAATAACTCTTTGCTCCAAACGGAGAATGAAAGAATAAGATGGCAAATAAACAAAAACTAAAATGATAAGAAAAAGATGGAAGAAGAAAGAGAGGAGGGAAATCCCAACGAAAAGAAGAACAAATATCTTGTATGACCTGAGGTTATTAAAGACAATTTGCCTTCCTTATTCTCCAAAATCCATAAGTGTTGCATTACCACCATCTACTGGAGAGCGCTCCAGTAAAGTTGATTTACAAATTATGAGATATCAGTTACAAACTAGATGCACGATACACATTTACAGGTACAAATCACTCTGTATTTAGTTGAGCATTGTGTTTTACGATTTACAAATTAGAGACACAGATACAACACAGGTTTACAGAGCAAAATTCATTTGTGCATTGTGTTTGACGAAGTTGCCGTATCTTATGAGACAATTATTCAAGGTGAGAAAAGAGGCTCAGATGAACAAGCTACAATCTAAGTAATTGGGCAATTGCGGCCCCGCCACCTACGTCCCACAGAAAAAGCTTGTTTTACCACTGACAGGCTCAGATTATTGTGTAATGTCCGACAACAACATCCTCAAACTCGCTATTACCAAACCCATCAATCTCTCCATTTAAAAACAGTGATATTATCACCGGTAAAACACCCCTTCAAATACAAAATAAAACTATCAAAGGCCTCCTTGGTTTGTCTTTCCATTGTTCCAACAATCATCACTCTGGTTTGGTTGAAATAAACCCTTGGTAAGTAAATCTCAATTTTAGAATGAGTCCTCTGGGAAGTCTCTAACAGTAAATGCGGGGTGTTAACTGTGTGGTCTGATTCCTCCTAGGTCATCAGAGGAAACAGCATCATCATGTTGGAGGCCTTGGAGAGAGAAATGATATTCTGTTATCCCTTTTAGTTCTGTTGTTTGAAAGAGACAAAGCAATGTGTGTCTTTGAAATGTAAAGTGATATTCATTGACAGGAATGTTTTGTTTGGACATTTTTTGAAATGCGTAATCTTGTGAATTAATCTGTTTTTTTTTTGTTTGTGCACTCAGTTTAGTATGTACATTGTATTACCACCATATGACAGGTTATTAGCTGACGTTATCTTCAATTCACAATTAGTTGTCAACTTCTAAATTAATCTCCTTCTATAAACAATTAACCGGTTTGAATATTCTAAATTCTCTGATTGCAGCTTCTTAAATTAATGGTTTCTGGTTTCTTCTCTCCTCTGTGACAGTAAACTGAATATCTTTGAGTTGTGGACAAAACAAGAACTTCCGAGGATTTCAGCGGCGCGCTTTGGGGTAGGGCGTGGAAACACTTTTCACCATTTTCTGACATTTTATAGACCAAACAACTAATCGATTAACAAAAAGTAACCAACAGATTTATAACAACAATGAAAACTGTTAGTTGCTGCCCCAATCCCATGTTACTGATAGCCCATGGCTTTGTTTTTGGAACAACGGGCAGATCCAGGGTTATTCTAGGATCAGACCTTTAGGGGTTCAGCCCCTAAAGAGAATTTGATGTCGATAATCTCTGAGCTACTGAACAACAATATCAGCTAACCTTTTTGACAGTATGATGGAACTAAACCTTTATACTTAGACACTTATAAGTCACAGTAATAACGACCAATTTGACACAATGTTCTAACATTCAGCAATTTTAGTTGCTTACTTATGTTGCTTACTTAACCCTTTGAACCTGTAATTGTTTATCCTCTGTCACAAACAGACACGTTTGCAACTCTAACTTTAAGCACTACAATTTATTGTAAAAAAAGGTTTTATTATTAGATTTTTTAGGGGGCTGAGATGATATTTAGGGGGCTTGGGGCCCCCCCCAAAAAGGGGTCTAAAATCGCCCATGGGGTAAATAGCAATTAACAATATCAACCGTGCACTGAATAGGAGAATTTGTGTGTGTGTGTGTGTGTGTGTGTGTGTATATGGGTACTACTGGCTGCAGGTCCCTCTCTCACTGGTCATTTTTGATCTTACTGTGATTTGTATTATTATTTATTATTACTTTCCCATGTTCCACCTAGTGGATATTAACTGAGTGAGTTAAAACATGTATTAGTTTGTGTTGCATGACAGCACGTTACACTGACTTTAGTCACTAGAGGTCAGGAGTTCACAGTTTTAAAATGATTTGATTTCATCCAACATCAGACATTGACCTGAACTGGTGTCATTATTCTTGAGTTATTCCATAATTTTTTCTTTATTTTTTCTAATGCCTTTATTTATCCCGCATGGGAAATACACAATTTTCACTCTGTTTGTACAGTTGCACACACATTAAACACTGGCCTGAATTACACACATGCTGAGGACCTATACATGCTACACACACACTAATGGAGAGATGTCAGAGTCAGGGCAGTTGGGGGTTCGTGCCTTGCTCAAGGGGCACCTTGGTAGTACCAAGGAGGTGAACTGGTACCTCTCCAGCTTCCAACCCAACTACCTCGGGACTTCATTTAATATTGTGTATGAGACTAATTTGCAGAGCCACCGTCACTGCATCCAGTGATTACGCTGCCCAAGACGATTGTGATTGGTTTAAAGAAATACAAACAAACAGAGTATTTCTTTCTTTCCTATCCCAGAATGTATCTGTGGTGTATGTGAGACTAGATGGTAGCTGACGATGTGATTCAAACAAGATGGCCTGTTGAGGGTAGATGTCGAAGAGTAGTCTTGAGCAGATGTAAAAACTCAGAATGAGTCGGAGATGAGGTTGAAACGATGGGATTTTTTATTATTTTTACCAATTAAGGCCAGGTAGGCAAGAATGATAATGTCAAAATTAACAAAATTAAGAAAAAGGGAACAAAAATATACTTTAAAGAAAATAAAATAAAATTGACTTGGGAGTCAACACAATTAGATAATATAAATATACAACCGTTCACTAATTGACCTTAAATCAAGTCATCACTCTGAGGACATATAACAGACTTACGTCCTTCTCCCTCAGGGGTTCCAACAGCTCTTTCTCTCGAGACAAATACTACTACCACTCTATATAGGCTGAAGTCTGCCCCTCAAATTTGAGCATACCAACATAATACAATGAAGGGGTGGCTCAGGTGAGTAGGCAACTAACGGCTCCATACAGCCAACATTAATATATCTAAGACACTAGACAGTTACAGTATATAAATCATATAATTGACATTCAAATTAGCCACAAGACATCTTGTTGGCTGTAAAATGTAATACAACTTAAAAAAAAACAACTGGTATTTTTTTTTTTTTGGAAGGATTTGAAATTTTTTTTTTAACAAAAAAAACACATGCTTGTAATTTTAGAAGGAGACAAGAAAGATCCTGTTACCCTCCACTAGCTTTTAAACTCAATAAACAAACATTAGTTAAACAAAGACATAAGTGTTGCGTGGTTATTATAACAGGTGATGTTGGTTACAATCTGTATGGTTTTAAACAATCAGAGAATGATGTATTGATGGTAGTAGCAATTGCATATAAATCACTGCAGTATTAGCTGTTAAATGTGTAAGAAGATTTGTGTATGTACAAGGAAAGCTACGGGATTACTATGAAGAATTTGATGAATGACTATATTAACAGATGATTTGAAACCAGTATGATGCGTAACAGTGCATATTGACATGCTAACAAAACCTATACAGGCAACATTTACACTCAGCTTTTGAGAGCTAAACTAGGTAGTGATCGTTACCGTGACGGCAGCTATGCACCCGTCACATGGCCCAAATCCAAGTTGGCAGCTTTTTTGTTCTCTAAGAGATGGTTCTGATCTTCTAGTAGTTTCCTGCAAAGTGGACTACACAGGGTATTTAGCCATTTTAAATATGCTTTTAAACCGAACTGTGTAGTAAGAACTGAATGGTTCATCACTTCCCGGAAGTTGACAAGCAAGATTACCCATCAGTCATTGCGCCGCTGGAATGACGCTGTACATCTTGTAAATGAATCAATTCCCATTCAATTCAAGTTACATACATTTCAATAGACTTCATTATATTTTATAGTTCAGTTTTTGTTTCAATATTTTAGTTCAGTAGTGCAACATTTTCACACAAGCAGCAACAGTTTCTGTGTCTGGCTACTTTGTGAGCAGACCATACTTGAGAGCGAAGAGTTGAGCAGCTGATCAGAAGAGAAGTGAGGAGCCTCTGTGGTCTCTGATGTCAGCAGCCAAGGTGAGAAAAGAGACACACATGAACAAGTTCATACTTGGAGTCCAGTATCTTAACAGTGTTCAGGTCCAACTCTCTGTGACCACCAGAGAAGATCAATAAAACCTGCATGTATAATTACATGAAGATGCTGCAAGGCACCACATAACAACTTGGACAGAGACATTCCTTCACAGCTATCCAATAAATGAAGAGCCTTGAGCCGTCACATACTAAGTCCGTGCTCCAAGCTGTTATTCCAGGAGGACTTTTGTCTCCGTCCAGTATCATCTCTCTTAGACCAGCAGGTGTTTACTTTGGGACAGTCCAGGCTAAATGTCCTGCACTGGAAGATTCATTTCTGTAGACTGCAAAGACAACGTGCCAGGATCCAACTGGTGTTCTAAAAATGTCGCTGTGTTTATTTATCGGTGGTTAAACCCTGAGGAGAGAACTGTGTGACTTGGTCCATTAAAGGGTCAAGAGAGTGGAAAATAGTCCCACACCATATTAGATAACTAAACACGTATTTCTCTTTTACAAATCAGATAAAATAATGGATGGTCAATACATATACATGTCAGGACTAAAACTATTTGTACCAAGTTCTGCTTGTGTTGTCTTTGTTTTTCTTATTTAAAAGCCTTTTAACATTGAGGCCAGGGGACTACAGAAAAAATTCTGGCATTTTTAACCCATGTACTGTATTATCATGCCTTTATTAATTTGCATTGTCTCCTTCTTATATAAAATTAATGATATGTGTAGTTCCAGAAACATGTTGTATAAAGTTAAAAAGCTCAGTAATAATCAAGAAATTCAGATGCAGCCTTAGAATCATCATCAACATGAAAATCACTAATAATTAAAACTATGTCCAACTTTATAACTCAAGATAAAAACTCAGTAAAAATCAGACGGGATAGGGCCAGATGGGCGGTGAGGTCGGTTTTGTCCCTGAAACGTTAGCAGCAAGAGCTGAATCCGTGATTTTCCTTTTTTCCCCCGAGTCATATTGAGTTCAAATGAGGGGACAGTCGCAGTGCCAACCAACCGATAGTTAAAGCTATTTCTCAAAATCACTGCCAGACCACCTCACGGCCTGACAGCCTCGGTGTCCTGATGAAGCTACAGTCTGCAGGACAAAGTTCAATGATGGACCAATACTCCGTATTACTCTCTCTGCCAGGTTTCAGTAAGGATCCAAAAATCCAAATTTTCCCTAAAAAAATCCATCTTTGAGAAGAAATGTCTTGTTGGTAAGGGAGCGGGCGTTGAGCAGAGCCGTCCTAACAGAATCTTGGTCAGGAGGGGCTTCAGTAGAGGCAAAAGGCCGGCGGGGGCAGGGGGCCAGGTGTTAGCTCTCTGATGATACCTGCCTTCAGACACATGATGTCTGGGTGATCTGTGGCTTGGAATGACAGGGATGGGAACATGTTGGTCTTTAAGGAGTTCCACACAAGGAGAGCTCACTGTACAAGCAGCAAAATGTCCAGGTGAGAGAGATGGAGCAGAAGTTCTGAGTGAAGAGCCTGGAGCCGTTACATACTTAGTCCGGGACTTGCTCCAAGCTGTTATTCCAGACTGACTAGTCTCTGTCCAGTAACATCTCTGGAAGATAGTGATGCGGGCTGCAGACCAGCAGCTGTTCACTTTGGAGCACAGTGCCCAAAATTCAACTTGGACTGATTAATTTATGTACAACATAGTGTACATGGGTCAGCATCCGACTGGATTTCATTGAACCTGGAACTTTCCTTTGAAGTGGCCAATGAACTGTCTCTGTGTTCATTTATCAACACCCCACCCTGAGGAGAGAAATAAATTGAGTTTAAACAGAAACATATTATACATTTGTAAAGAAGAATTCACTACTGTCTTACCTGCAGCGGTTCTTCTTTTCCATTCATATTTCCATTCTTTGTGAAGTAATGATAAACCAGAGACATCTTTAATGACCACTACTACCAAAATCATTTCTTCTTTCTACTGTACATACAGTAACATGGACAGAGTAATAACAGCAATGAGAGTATAATACATACCTGTTGGGGATTGTCTGCATTCCTTTTTCTTTCTGTGATAAAACATTACCAATGAAAAGCACCTCAATCAACAACATCATGATCTGACAATTATATTATGTATTAAAAACATAAATGTTTTAATTGTCTAAATGCCAATCATACCTGTGTCTTTCTTATTTTTGAGATGCAGCACGAACAACAGAGCTATTGCAAGTCCGACTAAACAGGTCACAAGCCCCACCACAACAGGCCGGATCCTGGGTCTTGAACCTTGTTCTCCACATTCAGCATCCGTTGAAGCAGTTCCTGGTTTTATCAGCTGAAGATCCAATGATTGACATCTGGAATGATAGAGGGACATTTTGACAGGACCATGTGTAGGGAACCATGCTGCTGTTGGAAGAGTTCAGGTGTGTCCATGTCTGATCTGAAGCTTCACTTACTGTGTGTGTGGCTGACACGATGTCAATAATGTCCCATCAGAAAATGTTCCATCTCTGCAGTCAGAGCACTCAGTGTCCCTTAATGCTGTTCCTGTACAAGAATGAATAGAATAGCCTTTATTGTCATTGCACTGTGAAGGTACAACGAAAAACAAATGATCCAGTTCAGTTTACATATTGTGAAGAGAACAACGTGTTCTATGACATCTTTACATTTCATCAGATCTGTCTGATTTCCTTTCAGTGGATTAAAAAACTATTTGATTGTTGACATTTTTGAAGCACACAGTTAAAAAATACATTATTATTATTATTATTATTATTATTATTATTATTATTATTATTATTATATACAATACAACAAGTCCCAAAATATAATCTTTCACAAGCTTTCTTATTTCAGGAAAAATGACTCATTCCAGTCTCTTCTCTTCTCAGACTCTTCTTAAGTTCATTAAGGTTATTTCCCTGAACTTTGGTGTTGTCATTTAAAATTAAAGCTATACCTATAATCTCAAAGTCAACACAATAAACTAACCTTTTTGGCTGATATATTGTCCTGGTTGACAGCTGCTGTGTTTCTGTGATACCACACAGTTGTCCTCTACAGCGTGCCTACAGTAGAATCCCTCCAGTGGTTCACAAACTGTATCTGAGGTAGTCGTACATGGCGGTCTTCAGCTTTAAACCAGAACCTGTCAACACATAAAGAGGTTATATATATGTATTTTGTCTCTTCTACTACAGAACTACATGCTAAAATAGTCCCATTTATAAAAACAGAGAATAAAAATCTAAGCTGATACCAACTGCTAATATCTTAACTGTAAAAAGACTTTTGATCATGTCGACTGCTATTTACTTATGTGAAAAGAGGATTTTATGACACAAAATAGTCTTCACTGGTCTCACAGTATTTCATAACACATGAGGTCTTTGTTTCTGTGTGCAGTCTGTAATTCTGCAGTGCAGTAAACTCTTCTAAATGACTCTCTGCATCTGTTAAACACAGTTTTTCAGTTCTTACACAGCATTAACAGGACTTGCAGTAATAAGCCTACTGCTTTTAAATCTAGGCTTAGTCATACATTTGAACTAATAATTAGGAAATAATAACAGAAGTCTACCTGAATCACAGCGTGAACAGGGAAAACATTCTGTAAACCCTGTAGGACGATCCATGAAAGTTCCCTCGCTGCGAATCCAGACAGGAAGTAGGTCTGAACTTTGTGCAATGTTTTCTAACTCGACTTCCTGTTGAAAAGAAAACCAACAATTTCATGCAATATAATTCATTCAATTCAATTTTATTTATAGTATCAAATCATAACAAGAGTTATCTCGGGACACTTTACAGATAGAGTAGGTCTAGACCACACTCTATAATTCCCAAAGTAATTCCCCTCAAGAGCAAGCATTAGCAGTGGCTGTGTTTCTAATAAAGGGATACTTTGCCAATGTAAATGCAGCTCTGTGTCATGGCAGTGTGGGGGCAGGTGTTTGGCTTCCCTCCGTGGGCTAGTGCACATTCAATCAGATCTTACCAGCAGAACACCTAGGACAGCACTGATCCCTGTTCTCATACTCTGTTGGATGGCATGTGAGGGTATGTCCTCTGAAGACACTCAGCACAAGTATCTGTGAAGAGAAGCCTGGTTAAAACATACAACACAAAATTCATTGATAGAAGCTGTTGAAATGAACTCTGATAGAAATCTGAACGTAGTTCTTCTTCACCCCCACAGGACCAAACTCCACACAAGGGGGATCAGGCTTTCTCCCTCAGCTGCTCCTTGCCGCTGTGGAATTCCCTCCCAGATCACCTGGGAGCTCCACAAACCACGGACTCTTTCAACAAGGGCCTAAAAACCCCTCTTTTAATAATACATTTTATTTATGGGCACCTTCATAGCACTCAAGGAAACCATACAGTTAAAACAAGCAAAGATACAGTTAAAAAGGCTGTCCATTATTTTGATGGAGAGTGGAGTCATGTGGGTAGGCCTTTCAGAATAGGTGAGTTTTGAGGGGAGCTTTTAAAGGTGGGGAGATCCAAAGGCTCTAAACCCCATTGTGGACAGGCGGGCAGAAGGCGGGAAAAGCAGTGAGGAAGAGGAGGATCGGAGAGTTTCGGGATGGAGTGTAGGGCTGAAGGAGTTCAGAGAGGTATGGAGAGCCGAGATTATGGAGGGCTTTGAAGGTGAGAAGAAGAATCTTAAAGTCAGTACGGTAATGGACAGGGAGCCAGTGCAGTTGTTTGAGGAGTGGAGCAATGTGTTCAGTTGCTGGGGTTCTGGTGATAATACGGGCAGCGGAGTTTTGGACCAATTGGAATTTATGGATGGACTTGTAGGGTAAACCAGAGAGGGTGTTTAGCAAGCTTTCTCGTAAATCTCTATTTGTCTTATTGTTTATCTTTATTTCTTTGCCTTTTTAACATTTTTCTCCTGTAGCACTTTGGGATTGATATGTCAATGAAAAGTGTTCTACAAATAAAATGTATTAATATTATTATTATTACCTTCATAGTGTTTAAAAATGTTTGTCGCAGCCAGAGGTGTATAGTCCAGGTGCCAGAAAGTAGAAATCCTTACCAGCAGCTGTCCCAACCATCACTAAACCAGCTCCTTTACCAGGTAGATGAGCTCGTAGTGAAAACACCTGTTCTAGATGTAGAGGCAGATCCAAAAACATGGCAGGATTTTTACTTTCTGGCACCTGGACTATACACCTCTGGTCGCAGCGATAGAGACAGTGATGTTTCCTGTTTGCAGTATTGTTAATGGAACTCTCAATACGGACAGACAAGTCTGATCTCTGGTCACATGGTCGGTCCACCGCAGGGTGATGTCTGGTTGCTTTTCTCCAAAAGTTGAATCAGACTTAAAACTATAGTGTGTAGTTTCTGCCGGCCCCATGAGGAATTCTAAGTAATGATAACAACACTGTTGACGTGTCCACGTGATACAAGCCTTCCTCATTTATTGTTTATTATATTATGCACTTATATTGGAGGTGGTGGGCATTTTCATCGCGGTTTGAGCAGAAGTGATAACATATTTGTTTGCTTCACCTGTTGGCTTTTGGGGGTTTTGACAGACAGGGGGTGAGCGCGCTGCGGCAATAATGAGGTAAAAACAGAAGTGAGTAGGTTCATTCTCCGTTCAGTGCACACTACCGGGTTAATTAACCGGCTCAGTTCGCCAGTTCGTCAACACTATGCTGCGAAGTCAGTCAACCTCCTCTAACTTAGCTACAGCCAGTCAAAAGATAGCATGGCAGCTGCAGATGCGGGAGACCCATCGACAGAACTTGAACCCCTCCTCTTTCACTGAAGTTGCTGGTGTGGAAGTATTTTGATTTCCAGTGAGTTATGTTGACAACGTTCGTGCGTTGTCAACATAACTGAAAAGCTCCCCAGTTTGCAAGCTCTGCTATGACCAAAAGGTTATTATAGTTTTGCATTTTTCATTTGTTTTTTTCACTTTTTGTTTGCTAATTTAGTTTAGTTTTTATTTTTGGAAAATGCTTAGTTTTAGTTTTTTATTAGTTTTAGTTTATTTAAGTCTTTTTTGTAAAATGAGTTATTTGTCGGGGATTCAAAAAGGTCAGAAAAGTATTGTGTAATAATAACAACTCAACAAATACATCATATAATTTTAGAAATATGTATTAACAATATATTCAACAATAACACCAGTACATAAAATGTAGCCTACATATGGTCATAAATATGTAAACCGCAGTAAGTGCAAAATGTGTAAGTGACGATTTCCAGGAAAAAAAATAAATAGCCAACAGAAATGAACAGGTGTTTTGAACTTTGGTTCGGAGTAAAGTTGCAAACTTTTTGAAGTTGATCGACTCACACAGTTGTGTAGACATCCCAGTATCAATCCACATATTGACCCACGCTTCCTTACACTTTTGGTGTTCCTGCGCGTATTTCAACCACCAGCAGCTATCTGGTCGCGGTGAAAGCCCCTCCTATAGTGTTCTCTGTCCTGCGGTTGTCAACGTCATGCTGTCTGGCCCTGGCCCCACACATCCAGGCCCTGTACCGGCGCGGGTTAGCTTCTGTTTCGGGGAAGGGGGTTTGTGTGCTCGTTTACCTTGTTAAGGTTAGCTAGATTAACCTTCTTGTGTCGCTTCTCAAATGTACTTTCAAATTTGTGGGATTTTTCCCTTTTATAATATAATATACCACCTTCCACTGCAAGGCACATGCTTTTATCTGACACAGTCATAATCAAATAGGACTCTGCCGCTTTCTTCTGACTTTCAGTACCGCCATGATGCCAGGTTGTGTTCAATTTGACGTGGAATGTCGAATTTCTGGGTTCCCAGTCGGAAACTATACATGTTCACGGGAAATGTCATGGTCGGAAAGATATAACGTTATTTGCTCTATGAAAGACATTGACAAAAGACGAAAACTAAGAACGTTTACTCAATAATTGTATTTTATTTTAGTTAGTTTTGCAAACAGACATTACAGTTTTAGTTTAGTTATCGTTTTTTTGTAATGCCTCATTTTTATTTCAGTTAACGACAATCTTTTTTCCCACCTAGTTTTCGTTATTTTGTTCGTTTACTTTAACGATTATAACCTTGGCGTGTACCATATTATTACACTGGCAGCACGACTCACATGGCAGTTAATTGTGAGAAGACTATGGACATGGCGCTTTTATTGTTTGTTTTGTTGTGAACTTGAATGTCATCATCTGTGAAGAAGACTGCAGTTAAAAAAGAGAAACTAGATGGCAGGTTATAGATATAAGTTATTGTTACATGATGTTGTTAATAAATGTTTGTACAATCATTGTACAATCTCAAGCGTGTCACAGTGTGTTTATGCATCTCTCAGTGTTTAGTCCCTCGCGGCAGCACTTTTGTTGGACTGCTACAGCTGGAAAAAGGGGTTATAAAGAAAAAGAAAGAAAGAAAGAAAGAAAGAAAGAAACATTGGAGAGGAGCACTATGATGTAGGAATTATAAGATTATTTTACCAGCAATGGTGCAACTGTCAAATGTTTTCTTAACATCATTGTATACGGCAGGATCACAGTTTCTATGGACTGAAGACATCTCACTCAGATTTGGGAGGAAGATAGACGACAAATCCAAAACAGGAACACCATCTGGAAACAAAAAGAAGACAACCATGTAGAGATTACACTACACACAGCAGAGACCTGCTCTAATGCAGCTGGAGCTGTTGGTGGACTTTGCTGCCATATCTCGATTTTAGTGAGGAGGGGCAGAGGAACCAAGGTGTGATGAGAGAGAAAGTTTTCAGAGAAGCTTGAAATTAATAACCACAGTTGTATTCTCTAGGTCTTTTACACTTCACTGGAGATCTGTCTATTGACTGGTCACTGCAAATTAAACCAGGGGTTTAAACTGTTAGGTTTGTGACCTCTTCCAAAAAGAAGTGGCTTGTTGTTGTTGGTTAGTCCAATGCCTCAGATTTCTATGAGTTGTTTTCAGTTCCACTAAGGAGACATTTCCTCTAAACCTCTCACATGGTTTCTTTTAATGGTGCAATATGTATATTTACTGTATCAAATCCAAACATGACCACAATATGTAATATATAGTAATATAAGGAAACATGCTACGTTTAAATACTATGTTTTCTGACAACAATGCTAAAGCCAGTAATTTCAAGGTCTGTAGCAGAGGGAGTACTGAAGTTACACCACTGGTGGGAGTGAGTAATGATGTCTGGAACGTTCCCATTGGCCGCTGCTCTGTCAAAATGAAATGGCGCGACAGTCAGCTTGTAGTGTCTTTGCCTCAAGCCCCCAGGAAGTCGACAGGAATTACAAATACCCAATCGACATGACCATGGGGCGCCCCATAAAGACTTTTTCCATAGGACATACATGGAGAAAGAGACTTCTGGAAATCAGTGGATACAGTTGGTCAGATAACATTTGGAAAGTCTAAAAGAGCCACACGATTAAATCATTTAATCCCCATTCAAGTTAGCGGAGCGTTAAACTGTAAGTAGACGGCCCAGACGGAGGAAGTGTCGCGGGTGCTCTGTGGGCGTCGAGAGTTCTGAAACTGGGCGCGATCCCCTTCAATGATCTGTAGGCATACTTGTACTTTATAGGAGTATTTCTATTTCTTGCTACTTTATACTTGTAGTCCACTAAATCTCAGAGGGAAATATTGCATTTTACTGCACTACATTCATCTGACTGTTATAGTTACTTTACAGATCCGCAAAGCGCAAGATGGCGCACGCTCGCTTGCGACATGGAGGAGAACTCTTGCTGCATTTTGTTTGTTTGTTTGTCATGGCATCTGTTCTGTCCCTGTTTTTATATCTTGTATCGGTGGACTCTGTGCAAATTTGCTGGATATAACTTGTGCTGTGAACTGTATGCTGTGTGTGTAACACAAGTGAATTGGAAGAGAATGGAACCACTAGCACTGCCGTGGCTAATCCTGTCTGCCAAGTTGTTCAGAGCTCTGCGATCGGGTCCATCAGCAGCAGCGGCCTTCTAATGTACAGCCGGTCCGAGCTGCTGGGACTGCGGGACAGCAGAGTGTGTTAGAATATATTTGTGAGAGTAAGCTAACAGTTTTGTGACAGTTCCATGATTTTGACCTTGTTGTCTCGTTTCCCTGGGTTTTGAGAGGCCATCTGGTTCTACAGTGATTTGACATTACAAAAGGAGGGTGAGATAATGCCTGAAATGAAAAGGTCTTCTCTGATCAAGGGGGGAACAGGCAACAAGGTCAGGGTTTTGTAAGCGCGTGATATAGTATAGTGGAATGACCTGACTCTTGGAAAACTCTGTAAGTTTGAGGGAGATTAAAAACACAGAGGTTCAAATTAAACAATAGCAGCTTGTCTTTATGAGCGAATTTGGTTTTCGGTCACTTTTATTCCTTCAAGTGCTACCTTCACCTAATCTGCTCCACGATCTATACGATCTGGAAATAAAGCAGAAGTCCGAGCTGCACAAAAAGACCTTAATCTGCAAATGAGAGCAGCTCGGCAGCTCTGGAGCAGGCAGAACAAGATCTGTCAGAATCCAACACAAAGACAGTTTGGGACTCTATCAGACAAATGACCAACATGGACACTAAAAGGAAGCCCCTGTTTGCCCACAATAAAACTGCAAAGGCAAACAAACTGAATAATTTCTATATGCGTTTTAACAGTGACAATGTCAGGGAATGTGCTGTAGGGTTAAAGAATGTAATGTGAACTTGGACAGAATCATAATTGGACCGCACACTGTTACTAAGGTGTTTAAAAACATACCAACAACCAAAGCAACAGGCCCTGATAAGCTGTCTGCTTTTCTTTTAAAAACTTTGGCAGAAGAATTGTCACCGACCTGGCATAAACTATTCCAGCTCTCCATAGACACATACACAGTACCAAAACTCTAAAAAAAACCTATTATTATTCCAGTACCCAAAAAGGCATGTCCCCAGGAGAACAATGATTATTGGCCGGTGGCTATTACCTCTAATGTTTTTGAATCAATGGAGAGGCTTATGATAGAGAAACTCCATACAGATGTGGAACAAATGTTAGATAAATACCAATTTACTTACACAAAAAAATCATAGTACAAGTGATGCCATATCAACAATAATGCACCTCACTCTGAAGCACCTTGAAAGTCCTGTTCCATATGCCAGACTGCTTTTTGTTGATTTTAGTTCTGTCTTTAACTCATTCCAGCTAGATATCATGCTTAGGAAATGAGTTCAGTTAAATGTACATCCCTGTTTAATCAGGTGGTATCACTCCTTTTTGTCAAAAGTTTAACTCCGCGTCTGATCCAGCGCAGCGACTACTGGAGCCCACCGAGGAAGTGTGTCAGTTCACCTCTTTTGTTTACATTGTACACCAATGTGTGCATCATCTCTGAGCCAAACCAACATATAGTAACTTTTTCAGATGACACTGTCCTTCTCAGTTTGCTAACTAAAAAAGCAAAGTAAGCGTCCACCAAGTTGCTGTGGACAAGTTTGTCAACTGGTGTGATTCACAACCAACTTCATATTAACACATCAAAAGTGCTGCAATGCGTGGTAGACCCCAGATCAGCTGGAGATCAGAGCCATGTGGCCATCCATGGTTATGACATCAAGCAGGTGTCCTTAAATATCGAGGAGTTTAAATAATATATATATATATATATATATATATATAAATAATATTAAAACATATTCTTTTAGATGTGTTGTATAACTTTATATAGGCCTAGGCCTACTGCTAGGTAGCTTGTGAGATTGCCCCCAGTAACAGGGCCGAAGGGCGGATGCCTAGCAGTGAGTACTGTACCACACTGTTTATTTCCATATATATATTTTCATATTTCATTATTATACATATTTATTTTTGTTGTATATAGTATGTGATGTCTGTATATTTTTTTTACCCTTGTATACACAAATGTACATTACTTTCATTACTCTAAGTATTTTTTCAGTTGTTCTGGCATTTTTTTATCTTTTCTATCTTATGTTATTTTATCTGATTTATTTCTAGTATAGTTCTTGTTTTTCTGTATGTGTGTGGAGTGTATATGTGCTAGTAATTTCCTAATTTATGATTAATAAAATCCATCTTTCTTTCTGATTTCCAAAAATGCTCAGCTTTATTATGTCTATTAAAATAACCAATTTATTCTGGGGATGCCATGTCCCCTTAATTAATTTAGTTATCTGGCGGGGGTTCATTCCCTCTATATGGCGCCCTGCACGCTCCATGAGGACGTCACCATCCTTAGTTTTGTAACCTACCATAACCGGGACAGCGTTGGGAAGGATACTTTCAAAACGTGCATTTTACAGAATACATGCCCATAAATGTAATTTGTAACGTATTCCATTACGTTACTCAATCTGAGTAACGTATTCTGAATACTTGGATTACTTAGTATTACTTCCACATTGAATTGCGTGCTTATAAGTGTAGGAATGCAGCTATCACATCCAAGCTTACTAAACAGGCCTATAATGGTGTGTTCTTTTTATTCCAACTAGCTGAATGTGTACCTGAACAAGCAGATAGATTATTGTATTGGTAGTCCCAAACTGCATACTACAAAAATCTAACCCGAAGTCTTGCTACCACGAGCTAATTTTAGCTAAGTTAGCTAGCATGTCAAACGGGCTAGTCTGGCTTTTAAACGGCTCTGAGTAGTGATGGGCATTCCGACTCTTTTCGTGAGCCGGCTCGTTTGACTCAGCTCACTGAAAAGAGCCGGCTCTTTTGGCTCACAAACGGCTCTTTAAAAAATTAATGTTTTGACTATGATAGGTGTGAAAAACATTTCTAATTAAATTATTAAATTAAATCATACTCACAATGTCTCACAATTTCTTTAAAAATGCATTGATTTGTTATGAAAAAGAATACTATTAAACATTTGCATTTAAATTACAACTTTTTAATGTATAGAAACAACATTCAAAACAAATACAATCTGAATCTGAACAACATAATAGAACCCATATTAAAGAAAAATAAATAACTGAAAGGATTAAACTGGTCCTTTTTTTCTCTCCGTTTTGTTTTCAGAGCTGTTTTCTCCTCTGCCTCTGCCTCCTCAGAGTGTGTGTGTGTGTGTGTGTGTGTGTGTGTGTGTGTGTGTGTGTGTGTGTGTGTGTGTGTGTGTGTGTGTGTGTGTAGGCTCGGCCCCTCTCTCATGCCGTATAATTGGTTGACACCTTGTGTATGATTGACAGGAACAGAATGTGTAGGCTGATCAGACAGTCGAAACTAATGTGTGCCTATATAATTATTTTTTGTTCTTTGAATTAGTCAATTATTTTAAATAAAATATCACTCATTATTTCATTATTGCATAATGATTTAATTTCTATAAGCTATATTTTTAAAAATAGAGTCGGCTCTTCGGATATGTGCGCAGCTCCCATTATTCACTTCAAAGCCGGCTCTCTTAGGACCCAATTCATTCGCGAGACCCAATCACTACTCTGGAGTTAGTAAATCAGCACGTAGGAGAATGTAAAGGCCCCGCCAACGTTAAAATAGCAAGGTGACCAGTAAAACTACAGCAGACGACTACACCTGGCTAATTAAAAAAATAGCTTACTTTAAGATGCTTCTTCAGGTTGGAGGTGGAGTAATTTGGACGCTGAAAGGAGGTTGGTTGCTGGCAAGCAGAGGCTGCACTGCACAGTTATATTTAATTCTCCCTGTTCGTTCTTTAATGTGAAATGCTGTTTGAATTTCCAAGATAGAAACTTATTCCTGCCCTGGCTCTGTCGTGCCGGTTCGACTCCATTGTGACTGATCACGAAATAGCTATTTTTTTCGATTTCATATCGGGGCTTCTGGAAAATGCATAGAGTTGCCTTAATTTAGTCAGAGTGAATAAACTCGTGAAAAAAGAGAAGTATTGTCATGTAATCCATTGATTTCAACAATGTAACTGTATTCTAAATACCAACGATTTAAATTGTAACTGTAACGGAATACAGTTACTCATAATTTGTATTCTGAATAGGCCTACGAACGCGTTACATGTAGGTTCTGTACTTTTCGCTATTCGATTTTCATTTCATAAACAGGTATTAAAAACAAAAACGAATGGTTATTTGATTTTCGTTTTAAAACATGACATTTGAAATTGAAATACAATGCGGTTTTTCTTTTCATTGTCGAAATGGGATGGGAGAAATTTAAAATATGCTGTGATTTTCATTTTCTATATTATATAACAAAAATAAAATCACTCAAAACAGAAACGAAAAAGGCTTGTTTTTTATATATTCAGAGACCGGATGTTGTCATTTCCAAGGCAACAGCGCCAGCCTAGCCTACCAGTGTTCAGCCCAGGCCAAAATTACTTTGGAAACCTAGCTAGCTATACCTCTTGATAATCCTTGGGGGAATTTTATTTTTATAATGCCTACATGTATTTATTACCCTCTCTCCCTGCCTCCCTGTCTCTACCCAATCGCAGACAACTTCGCCCGAAGAGAGTCGAACCAGCGGAGCAAATAGACTTTCGGTTCACGGGCTGTAACGTTACCGTTACGCCACCGTTAACAATCCCCGCAAACTTTCTGTTGCTGCCGCTGTCGGCTTGATCTGGGCAGAGAGTCACCGGGGTTCGGGATCAGATCATAGGAATCAGACCTCCGGTGCTGGGTCTAATATTGTAATATTAGCTGCTGCGCAGCTAGCTAGCAGGTAGCGACCAGCGCCCTGTGACCTCGGTCCTCCGGCGTTCGCCCCCCGGGACTGACTCTGCAGAGCTGCGTTACCTGCTCTATGATCAATGAGCAATGATCAAGGATTACCAAATTTCTCTCATATTGCTCCTCATAACCACTGAAAAACTAAAAAATCTAACCCAAAGTACAATTATTATGGACGTTAGCTGATATTATGGGGTTTCTGCTTCATTAAGGAAATGTAAGGAAAAAGCTTAACCTGGTTAACCATTAAGCTTTTTCACGTTAGTACATTTTTATCACTGTTTATAAACAGTGATCAAAAAATCTAAACTAAAGCACGTATGGACGTTATCTGACTGATAACTGACTGATATTTGATTGATCATTGTTTAGGTACATTAAAGTTGCAGCTTTTTCACGTTAGCACGCGTTTTAGAATGTCCCTGCTGCTGCTGAGGGGAATCTGTAGCCTATAACTTCCGTTTTTGCCCCCTTTACATAAATATACATATGGCTATGAAATAGATCATGAAATACAGGCTTTAGTCATAATAGTTCAATAGCCTAAATACATGTATGTTTTACTATGTATTTCGAGGGACTTTTATTTATTCCATCTATTTATGCGTACGTTATATTTAAAGGAAGTTTGGTTATCTCACAGACTCAGACTAAAAGCAGCAGCAAGCACGCCCTAACACAGCTGCACTGGCACCCGCATAGCATATCATCACTATCTGCAAATAAAATAAAATATGAATAAATCACGAGCGCGCAGATTCCCAGCTCAGCTAGGCGGGGGTAACGCCAGCTCTGCAGACGGACCAGAGTCAGTCAGCGCGGAGGCGAACCACGGGACCGAGGTCACAGGGCTGGTGCTTGCTAGCTAGCGCGCAGCAGCAGCTAATATTACAATACACCCAGCACCGGAGGTCAGATCCCCATGATCTGATCCCGAACCGCCGGTGACTCTGCCAGATCAGCAACAGAACGTTTGGGATTGTTAACGCGGCGTAACGGTAACGTTACCGGCCGCGGAACCGAAAGTCTGTTTCTCAGCTGGTTCGATTGGGGCAAAGTTGTCTGCGCGGTGGTACAGAAAACAAAGCCGCAGAGGAGGCAGGGAGAGGGGAATAAATACATGTGGCATTATGAAATAAAATTCCCCCAAGCATTATCAAGAGCACGGTGGTTTCAAAGTAATTTTAGCCTGGGCTGAAAGCAACACTGGTAGACTATGCTGGCGCTGTTGCCTTGGAAATTACAACATCCGTTCTCTGAATATAAAAAAACAAACCTTTTTTCATTCCTATTTCCAGTGATTTTATTTTTGTTATATGAAATAGAAAATGAAAATCACAGCATATTTTTAATTTCTCCCATCCCCTTTTGACCATGAAAAGGAAAAAAAGCCCTTGTATTTCAATTTCAATTGTTGTATTTTTAAAACGAAAATCAAATAACCATTCGTTTTTGTTTTAAGTCTGTTTATGAATGAAATCGAATGAACGAAAAAGTACACGTGTACTTTTCGTTCATTCGATTTTCACCCATTTTCTAACAAGTGTTACAAGCAACAGAAACACATAAAACAGTCTGAGCAGCTGACGGCCTGCCCCTACACACGGCGCCATCTTGCTCTTATTACATGGAAGGAAAACAAACAAGCATGCAAATGGCAATTATCGCAGCGGAAAAAATTATCGAGCAAATTGTGTTTTATCGTGGGCATTAATTGATTTGACTATCGCGACAGGCCTATATGTCATCAAATATTAAGCAAACATGCTAAATTGAAATACTATGTTTTCTGACAACAATGCTAAAGCCAGTATTTTCAAAGTCTGTAGCTGAGTTACACCACTGGTGGAAGTGAGTAATGTCTGACCGCTGCTCTGTCAAAATGAAATGGCGCGACAGTCAGCTTGTAGTGTCTTTGCCTCAAGCCCCCAGGAAGTCGACAGGAATTACAAATACCCAATCCGTACATGATGCCATGGTGCCCATAGAGCCTTTTCCCCATAGATGTACATGGAGAAAGAGACTTCTGTAAATCAGTGGATACATTTTTTTGAGCGTCACAACCCCCCACGCAATGACTTGTATCACAATCTGAATTTGATCCATTTGGTCCGATAACATTTGGAAAGTCTAAGCACACGACGAATAAATCATTTAATTTAGTAGACGGCTCAGGACGAGGGTGTCCGGGTGGCGCTCTATGGGCGCGTAGAGTTCTGAAGCTGGGCCGATCATCCCTTCAATGATCTGTAGGCATACTGGTACTTTATAGGAAAATTTCTCTTTCTTGCTTCTTTATAGTTGTACTCCACTACATCTTAGAGGGAACTATTGTATTTTTACTCGCACTACATTCATCTGACTGTTTTAGCGGAACGCTTGACCAGCAGTGGTACTGCACACTGGTTTTTCATATTTAATATTATACATATACTATTTTGTTATATACAGTGCCTTGCGAAAGTATCGCCCCTTGAATGTTTCGACCTTTTGCCACATTTCAGGCCTCAAACATAAAGATATAAAACTGTAATTTTTGTGAAGAATCAACAACAGTGGGTCCCAATTATGAAGTGGAACGAAATTCATTGGCTATTTCAAACTTTTTAACAAATAAAAACGAAAAAGTAAGGAAGTGCAAAATTATTCAGCCCTTTACTTTCAGTGCAGCAAACTCTCTCCAGAAGTTCAGTGAGGATCTCTGAATGATCCAATGTTGACCTAAATGACTAATGATGATAAATAGAATCCAGCTGTGTGTAATCAAGTCTCCGTATAAATGCACCTGCTCTGTGATAGTCTCAGAGGTCCGTGTAAAGCGCAGAGAGCATCATGAAGAACAAGGAACACACCAGGCAGGTCCGAGATACTGTTGTGGAGAAGTTTAAAGCTGGATTTGGATACAAAAAGATTTCCCAAGCTTTAAACATCCCAGCAGGCACTGTGCAGCGATAATATTGAAATGGAAGGAGTATCAGACCACTACAAATCTACGAAGACCCGGCCGCCCTCTAAACTTCTCAGCTCATACAAGGAGAAGACTGATCAGAGATGCAGCCAAGAGGCCCATGATCACTCTGGATGAACTGCAGAGATCTACAGCTGAGGTGGGAGACTCTGTCCATAGGACAACAATCAGTCGTATACTGCACAAATCTGGCCTTTATGGAAGAGTGGCAAGAAGAAAGCCATTTCTTAAAGATATCCATAAAAGGTGTCGTTTTAAAGTTTGCCAAAAGCCACCTGGGAGACACACCAAACATGTGGAAGAAGGGGCTGTGGTCAGATGAAACCAAAATCGAACTTTTGGCAACAATGCAAAACGTTATGTTTGGCGTAAAAGCAACACAGCTCATCACCCTGAACACACCATCCCCACTGTCAAACATGGTGGTGGCAGCATCATGGTTTGGGCCTGCTTTTCTTCAGCAGGGACAGGGAAGATGGTTAAAATTGATGGGAAGATGGATGGAGCCAAATACAGGACCATTCTGGAAGAAAACCTGATGGAGTCTGCAAAAGACCTGAGACTGGGACGGAGATTTGTCTTCCAACAAGACAATGATCCAATACATAAAGCAAAATCTACAATGGAATGGTTCACAAATAAACATATCCAGGTGTTAGAATGGCCAAGTCAAAGTCAGACTTGAATCCAATCCAGAATCTGTGGAAAGAACTGAAAACTGCTGTTCACAAACGCTCTCCATCCAACCTCACTGAGCTCGAGCTGTTTTGCAAGGAGGAATGGGCAAAAATGTCAGTCTCGATGTGCAAAACTGATACAGACCAACCCCCAACGCAACTTACAGCTGTAATCGCAGCAAAAGGTGGCGCTACAAAGTATTAACTTAAGGGGGCTGAATAATTTTGCCGCCAATATTTCAGTTTTTATTTGTTTAAAAGGTTTGAAATATCCAAATAAATTTCGTTCCACTTCATGATTGTGTCCCACTTGTTGATTCTTCACAAAAAATTACAGTTTTATATCTTTATGTTTGAGGCCTGAAATGTGGCAAAAGTTCGAAAAGTTCAAGGGGGCCGAATACTTTCTGAAGGCACTGTATACTATGTATGTAGGTTGTACATTGTATTCTACACTTGTATATACATGTACATTCCTTTCATTACTCAAAGTATATTTTTTTTCAGTTGTTCTGGCATTTTTATGCTATCCGCGATAATATTTTATTTTTTCTGATTTATTATTTCTAGTATAGTTCTTGTTTTTCTGTACATGTGTGAGTGAGTATGTGTTATGTCCTTGTACCTCGCTGCTTGTAACTGCTGTCAAGCCAGCCGACACTCAGATCTCCGTGGTCAAATCAGCCGATGCTGAAATTGTAGTGCACTCATATACTAGTACTTTTGGTAAATGTATTAAACGGCGCAGATCAATGGTCTTAGCAAAGTTAGCGGTAAGATACACATGTGATTACTTCCGTTTTTCAAAATAAGGTGTTAAAGTTTATATATAAAGTAGGCAACATTTTTTACTGTATACATTTTCAGATTTTACAAAGTAGTATTCCCCACATTTCTACAGTAAAATGACTTCAAATCTGAAATTTGAGGTGTTAAAAAAATATTTTGCTCCATAAATCCAGTCAATGACTAAAATATGAGTTGGCATCTCTAAAAACACCAATAAATAAAATCTAACAATTTAACTGTATGAATATGGAGGTTTTCCCAAGTCCAACATTTTTACTGTAAAATGACTTTAAATCTGAAATTGTAGGTGCAATAAAACGACGTTGCTCCATAATTCCAGACAATTACTGATATATCTGAGTATAGGACATCACTTACTACACCCTTACTGAAAATCAAACAATTTTTACTGTATAATTTTGGAGATTTTTGGAAGTAAAGCCCCACATTTCTATGTTAAAATGAATTAAAATCTGAAAGGACCTATGAAAAAGACTTTGCTGCATAATTCCAGACAAGTACTGATATATCTGAGTTAAGGACATATCGCTCCTCCAGTTTTCAGATTTTTTGTCATTTAACAGGGTCAGGGTACTAAAGTATAATCCTTTTTTGCTCGTTTTTCAACTGTTGTTTTTTGTTATTCATTTTTCCGTTTTAACCCAAGAGCGAGAATACGGTCTCATTTTTATAATGTGCATAATCACTGAAAATCTGATGGAACACAGGTCTCGTTTATAATGTTATTTTGATCTCAACGTGTTAAGATCAAAGCTGACTAAAACCCATGCGCTCTGGACAGGAAGTAACATTAACGTATCAAAATAAAAGTATGAGAGCTGTAATAACTGCCAGAAGAACAATGTACTTTGGTTTTGCCTGTAGCTTGTCAGATTAAACTACAGTTAATTATTTAGGGTTATATAAAGTATTTAATTGAGCAACATTCATTAATAGCCACAAAGGGGTAATAATGGATATTGTTTTAAAATAGAAATAGGATTATAATCATTTTTAAATCACATTTTAAATAAAATCTGCATTCCCCTAGCATTATGTGTGACGTTATTGACTACTTTTACTCTAATCTTACATCAGCCAGTAAAAAAGGCAAAAAAATATGGGCTTTTTAAATTGTATGTGACAAGGTTGACCACATTAGCTGCCAATGAACATGTCAATGTGATGAAGAACATACATTTATGTGCATAATCATTGAAAATTTGATGGAACACAGGTCTCGTAACTACATAAGGGAGTGAATACGTTTTGAGTAGCCTATAATTAAGGTGAAAAAAAGATCAACATAAGTTTAAGTACTCCGCACACGACTCCTCCAAATCACAAAGAACACAGATGCGATGAGTTATATTTTGAATGTGCACAGTGCACAAAGTTTTGAACATAAGCAGAAATTTCAAACACATCTGAAATATTGCAGTCTAGGGGTTTATTAAAATGAATTAGGCTACTGTATCGTTGAGGTGAATAATTGTCATAGCCTATACGCATATTTAAGGAGGTTACTTCCCCAACAAAAGACGCAAAAGAGGAGGGAAGAGTAAATTATGCCTAGGCTATATATGTGCTGACTCAGATATAATTAGAAAAGTCAATCTAAAATCTTTATCAAAACAAAATGTAGGACATAGCCTAGGCCTACTTCTTTCACTTTAACTTTTGGTAGCGTTACAGTACGAGAGCCACCCGCGTCTGAGGATATAAGACAGATAACAACACAGCAGTAGACTTGGCCGATAATCCAGAACATATCTAGCAGTAACCATAACAACAACTGGCATCAGAAGTGATGTAGTGCGTTACCATCTTTATAGAAAATATCGTGACTCACCTGTGTTTCATTAGTGGTTCAATATGTCCTCGTTTATTGGTTTTCCGTTATTGTTTTTCAAATACGTCCTCCTTCCTGTTCTCTTACCTCAGCCTTTGGCAAGCTGCCAAAAACCCTTTCACACTAATAAGCAGTCTTAATACATTAATATGTGTACCCTGGAAGCAAAATTACGAATCCCACTCGTTCTCTTAATACATCCATGATCCCACTATGGTCACGCCAAGACCCGCCCTACAAAGCAGTTCGATTGGTTGGAGTTAGGCATTTGACTTCGAGTGGTTATGGTTAGGATAGCCGATTGGTCAGGGGATAGGACATGAGGTTACGTTACCTCAGAGCCATAGAGATCACTCTGCGTTACCTTGCATTCTCATGCATAGACATAATATAGAGTAGGCTAATATTAATTAATTATACTAATAACTCTATATTATGTCCGTGTTCTCATGGACGCCTGGCCAATAAATGCTGTTGAAGGGCGGGTCTTGGCGCGGTCATCGTGGGATTCGTAATATCTCACCCTGGAAATCTAGAGTTCTCGTGAGAGCACAATTTGAATTTGGGTCTGGAGTTCCAGGGGATTTCCGAACTTAAACAACTGTGCCATGTGTGTAAGCAGTTTAAAAAAAAAAAAATCAAGTAGAAATCTTTCACAGATACAGTCACACCTCCTAAACAGAATATTTTTTATTTTTTTTGCAATATTCATAATTTCCACTATGGGAAATAACAGGAAATAATATGTATGTATGTATGTATGTATATACAGTACAGGCCAAAAGTTTGGACACACCTTCTCATTCAATGCATTTCCTTTTTATTTTCATGACTATTTCCATTGTAGATTCTCACTGAAGGCATCAAAACTATGAATGAACACATATGGAATCATGTACTTAACAAAAAGTGTGAAATTACGTAGCTTCTCATTGAAATACATTAGTAAAAAAGCGTGACCCCAACACGTAAATCTTCAAAATAACGTGAGGGTATCATGTTCTAATAGATTTAATTTCGTAATGCCATCACAAACTGACGGTGAGACTGGGTTGAGGAATGCACATTCATATTGCAAGACGAAGTTATAACTTTGGTATGCTCATTTTCTGTAACTGGGGAGTGGTGGCCTAGAGGTCAAAGAAGTGAGCTAGTGTCTGGGAGGTGGCCGGTTTAATCCCTCAGACCGACAGGATAAAATCTGGGTGGGGAAAGTGAAAGAGCAGCGCTTGACATTACCACCACTGAGGTGCCCTTGAGCAAGGCCCTTAACCCCACCCGGCTCCAGTGGAGCTGCTCAGTGGCCAGCAGATCAGACTGTGGTTGTACTGGACAGCTTTGTAAGAATATCACTAAATGACGTGTTCTTAGATTTCTGAGAGACTGAAGGAGAGGCTAGGTTTGAATTGGAAGTCAAGCAAGAGGTTTAATAAAACAACACAAAACGACAGTCAAAACACAATAAAACATAAGACACCGAAAACACTGCCAGCAGCAGACTGCAAACATGATTCCCCTGCTGCGGGGACACAGATTGCAGCCATGCGACATGACAAAACAATACACTGTAAACAGCGGACTCCAACTTGCGTTCCCTTGCGGGTCACAGATTGAAGTCCTGATACATTCTCCTGCTCCCACCTTTATTCCTGTACCCGTGGTTCTTCAAATTAAATCTTTCCCTATTGGCCAGATGTCTCTCAAAAGAAAAGGTGAATGTTCCCAATCAGTGTCTTGAGCGACCCCGCCGGTGACAGGATCTTATCGAGACGTGTCAATTGTTTCCAAACTACAGCAATACTCGTTCTTTGTCTTAATCACGCGTCTGGGGATGGCTCCCCTAAAAGAGACAAAAGTTACCTTTCCTGTGGGGACAATAGGTCTCCTACAGTATGCTAAATAACAGCAATGACCTAATTCATTCTTTAGAAGCTACAGACGGTGTGAGCCAGACAAATGCTGATCAGGCTTAATCAGTATTGAAACATTCCTTCACTCAGTTACACAACAGTTTAAATTTTTTAAGTCACATTTTTTACCTTAAAGTACATTGTTTTCAAAACGTAACTTTTTACTTCAACAATCCCTCATTTTTCACACCTTTGGTGTGAAAACACCATGAATGCCAATGAAAACAATTACAACAAAAATGTAGACATTAGCAAACTGTGTTTGATTATACAAGAAACTATTTTCCATCTCTGACCTCATCCTATCTGACTCCATATCTTGTATCCAGAAGGTCATTTTCTCTTAACAAAACATGTTTAGTTGGTTTTACTTACAGTGATTAGTGACTAGCATTCCATTTGAAACAAAAACAGATACACTTAATTAAATCAGAAGCTATTAAAAGTTGTTGACCAGGTAAAAACAATCTTAAAAATCTTAGAAATCAAAGAAAAAACGGATAAAACCAAATTCTACATTCCACACTGCACTTCAAATACTGCACAAGTTATAACTGGTGGTCTCAAATCTGCTAATGCAATCAGGTGGGCATTAGGTTTGATCTTTGTGATCCTAATCACAAAAGAGCTAAAAACAATACACACATACTTCAATATATATTGTCAGTTCAGATGGAGCAAGCACAGAAAAACATTCATCATTGTCCATTCTGTAGTGAAAGATGCACACTGGGGAAAAAAGTCTGAAATCAAGATTTTTGAAAGTTCCTTGTTGTCCAATCTGAAAATTGGGAGAAAATCTCGGATCGCTGGTTCATTCTCATGCAGCCAGCACCAGGTGGCAATGTCACCAAAACCTTAGCGGCTGTGGCGCACTCTTGACGTCACATTTGTGCGCCTAGCTTAGCTGCAGCTGCTGTAAAGAATTTTCTTATCCTTTCTGTCCGAAGAATTGGTCCTTTAACAGTTGACTGGAAGGTGACAGATCAGAGGGGAGCCCACGGTCTCTGTGGGATTTACCGCTGGCCCAATTTCATCACTCCCCTTGTTGGCGTTGGTGTCCTTTGCGCGCCCTCTCATAGACTTCTAGAGCAGCCACAGTTTCTCTCTCCCTCCTTTTCAGAAACATGAAGATGGACCCGGCTGTGTGTGCTGCCTGCTCCAGCACCTGTAGGAAAAAGCCATCCCCAGCTTTTTTGGTGTCAGCAGGCCCAGGGTCAGGGAGTGGGATCCGTCTCCTTGCTCTGTCAGGAAACCACCGCAGGAAGTCAGCAGAAGTCAGCATCGCTGGTTCTCCCGTTGGCGCGTCTGAACCTGGACTCCCCTGACACTCTACTGGACTGTTGTTGAAGTGCGAACATGGATCCTTGTGGTGCCTCTCCCACTCCACTGCAGCGCTGGTGTCCTGCAGCACCTTGTGACCTGCATTCCTTGATCTCCTCGAACAGATGACATCAAATGACTTCATCAGCAGGAATCTGGAGGCTGCTTTCACCTGTGAATAAAATGGCTGTGATATAACACACTGCCTTGCAAAAGTCACACTGGTGTTTTCATTTCGGGCGCGGTTTGTCCTTGATTTTGTCCATTCATTTCTCATAGAGGAGAAATTTCCTTTGTCATCTGTGTTTTCCAAAGTCCTTAAGACAATGGGCAAAAAGCTTCAGTCCATAACACAATAAATGATCCCAAAAAGTTGCGTGAGTCCATTGTAAACATACAGTACAGATCATCAATTACAAAAACACAAAAAATAAAAACTTCACAATTTTCTTTTCCTCAATGGGGAAATGGGCGCTTGATTCATCTTTTACTATTACTTCAAACAATTTTGACAAACTTGATCATCAAATTGCTATTTTTTGAGCAAATCAATGTCAGTCACGTGTCATTTTGTGCCACATTTATTACCCTTGAGAAGAAGATTTGTGTAGTATTCTGTGTGGCCAGCACAAGAAACTATTCAAAATCCTCAACTCTCTAAATCTCCCCCATTTTTATTTATTTTTTAACTAGGATAAAATAAATAAAAATAACAAACACATTTGAAAAAGACACATCAGTGGAAAAGGCTACTGCCTTGATTCTATCAACCCTGTGATTTCTCAGAGACATTATCAGAAACATGAAACCAAATAAAACCCAACAAAACAAAAATAATTTGGAAGAAGATTAGCTACAGTAAGATCAGAATGCTTAAAAATACAATTAATTTATCTCCATGTGCCTGTTAGTTATCATTTTTTGTGAAAAACAAACCAATTTTGAGTCAAGATACACAAAATGCCAAATATATCTACCAAATTATCCATTGAAAAACCCCCTAAGAATCTTAAATTCATTTTGGTCCAATTTTAGCTAATGTTAAAATTGCTTAAAAGTACCTCAAATTATTTCCCCTTTCAGAGAACCCTCTGGAATGCTCCTGACTTGCCAATGGGCTTCATTGTCACTCAGACACAATTCTACTCAATGTAAAAATAAAAAAAAAATAAAAAAAAAAAATTACAGATGATTCAAAAAAATAAATGCACTTATCTCCAACTACCTGAAACATTGGAGCAACAAACATTAATTCACCAAAAACTCTGAGCAGACATTTTGCTCCCATTTTCAACTGCTGCTCATTCATGCATTCACTGAGAAACTCCATTCAAACTTTAAAATGTTCCACGTCTTTCCTTACCTTCAGGGTCGGCCCAACTCTTCAAAGACATTCATACAGATTAATCCATTTCCACTTTTTTCACAAAATTCAAACCAATCATCCAATCAAAAATATACTGTAATGCATTCACACTGCAATCTCCTCAGAAGATAGATCTACCTAATGGAGACGTTGTTCGTTCTGCCACCCAGAGGATGGAATCCTCAATGCTATCAATTCAACACATCTTATTTACAGTTTATCAAAATACTGGCGATTAAGCTGCCGACTCAAATTCAAACACAATTCTATTTTCAAAAATATTTACAGTAGCCTATATACAACCCTATATTTAATTGTTTCCTATCTTTAACCTCACAGAGAATTATTTCTCTATCGCCGTCTCTATTCGGACTTTCTAACACTATGGCCCCACTTCTTGTGACCGCACAAAGAAAATGATTTTTCCTGTCGCCCGTCTATATCGGACTTTTAACACTATGGCCCCACTTCTTGTGACCGCACAGAAAAATGAATTTTTCCTGTCGCCGGCTCTAATCGGACTTTTAAACACTATGGCCACACTTCTTGTGACCGCACAGAGACTAGGTCTCTGTCGCCCGGCTCTATTCGGTCTTTTAACACTAAAATTTTACAGGATACGTTACAGGATTCTAAACCTGGCCGCTTAAAAAGTGGACTTCTTGGGGACACAGATTGCAGCCATGCGACATAACAAAACTCAATACACTGAAACAGCGGACTCCAACTTGCTTCCCTTTGCGGGTCACAGATTGAAGTCTCGAATCTTACTCAGTATCAGAATTATATCCCTTGGAATTGTGGGTGTTTCCCTGAATGGAAACTGTCACAGGTTAAAGACACACCTCTGATTTCAGGTTTACTCCAGGTCACAGACAAAGGTCGTTTCACATGGTAGTGCCGATTCGGTTCAAGTTTACATTTCCTTTGTTCTAATCGTCCTGGCCCTAGCAGGAGTGGCTCCCCAAAAGCAGAAACAATATTACCTTTCCTGTGGGGACAATGAGTCTTCTTCATATGCTAAATGTCAGACATGACCTGATTAATTCTTTAGAAGCTAGGTTTTGGGTGAGGGCAGTCAAATGCTGATTAGTGTAGTTATTTGATTAGATCTACCTGCAAGCTGCATAACCAAAAGTGCATTGTTTGAACTTTTTTAACTTCAACACTATATGTCCCATTCATTACAATGGGGAAATATCGCCAGCTTGCTCACTTCGCATAACTAAAGTATATTTACAGTTTGAATTTCACATCCACGGCATAAATATTACAGGTTCCTCAAGGTCTTACCTGAGCTTAGCTAACACTTGTCCGATTTCGATATCAATTGAATGTATTTTTGTGAATGTCAGAGAGTTAGGAGGAGGCTAGCTAGCTCCATTGATGGACTCCATCTCACCGGCTGCCTATCAATGAGACTTCGCGGACAAGAGGCTTTATTTCCCGATTGTTTGTTTAAATAACTCAACACATACCCATTATAAGATTAACTGGAACCTGCGGGCTGCGGTAAAACATTGCTTGAGTAGCAAGCTCGCTGACACTGGCGGTCAGGCGTGATGTAGCAACCCAGGCAGCACCCAACACCGGCACTAAACTCCGACCACAGTCGGGAGAAAATTTGCAAATAGCCATCCTTTTCGTAAAAGCGGCCCATATTTGAGCTTTATATGGTTGATTTCGCATAAAAAAGTTTCAGAAGTGGAATTTTGTAATGGAATAGCAGAGACTGTCGTGGACTCTAGCTAGATTCAGAAGACTACCTGATCTCAGGTCAGTTGTAGCCTATGTAAATGTTCTACCTGATCTCAGGTCAGTTGTGTAGCCTATGTAAATGTTGGGCTGGACGTGACTGCTCTTTAGGGTTTCGGATTTTGAGACGCGCGTAAGCAACTCAGCTTTTGGTTGGGATTCGCCCCCGCTTTCAGCAGCAGTTTCAAAATATGAGATTTTTCGCATAGTAAAGGGTGCGTGGGGGCACTTTGAGCTTCTATGTATGTCCTATTTACCCAACCGAACTGCGTTATTCAACTATGACAGGGTAAAATCGGTTTTGCATTCTATCACCCCTTTAAAAGAATTGAACAAACAGATCATCTCACTCTTTAATTTCAGCTGTAGTGGATGTTGTTTTATTAGGGGCCCAACCACCAACAATTGGCGGTCAGCGAAAAGCCCCATTAAAACTGTCAAGGAATGAAATTTTTCTGGGCTTGAAGGGTTAACTTCAATTTCCAGAAGCTTGGTCAGGGAGTGGCTTCAGTAGAGGCAAGAGGCCAGCGGGGGGGGCCAGGTGTTTGTTCTCTGATGATACCTGCCTTCAGTGGCTTTGTAATGACAGGGATGGGAACATGTTGGCCTTTGCCGTGCCCACACAAGGAGAGCTCACTGTACAAGCAGCAAAATGTCCAGGTGAGAGAGATGGAGCAGAAGTTCTGAGTGAAGAGCCTGGAGCTGCGATACTTAGTCCGGACTTGCTCCAAGCTGTTATTCCAGACCTGACTAGTCTCTGTCCAGTAACATCTCTGGAAGATAGTGATGCAGGCTGCAGACCAACAGGTGTTCAATTTAGAGCACAGTGCCCAAAATTCACCTTGGACTGATTCATTTCTGTACAACTTACAATGTGCGAGAATTGGACTGGATTTCATTCGACCTTGAACTTTCCTCTGCAGTGTCCAATGAACTGTCTCTGTGTTTATTTATCACAGCCACACTCTGAGGAGAGAAAATAAATTGAGTTTAAACAGAAACATATACATTCTGTAAAGACATGAATATTTAAAATGAAGAATTCACTCGTCTTACCTGCAGCTGTTCTTCTTCTTCATGTGGATGTTTATTCTTTTTGAAGTACTGATAAAGAGTGACATCATTTAATTACTACTAAAAATCATTTCTAATGCTCTACTGTACATACAGTAACATGGACTGAGTAATAACAGTAAAGAACATACCTGTTGGGGATTGTCTGCATTCATTTTTCTTTCTGTAATAAAACATTACCAATGAAAAGCACCTCAATCAACAACATCATGATCTGACAATTATATTATGTATTAAAACATAAATTCCAATCATACCTGAGCATTTCATCTTTATGAGACGTCACACGAAAACCAGAGCTATTAAGAGTCCCACCACTAAACAGGTCACAAGCCCCTCGAACGGGGATCACAGCTCCTCCTGAACCTTGTTCTCCACATTCAGCATCCGTTGAAGCATTTCCTGGTTTTATCAGCTGAAGATCCAATGATTGACATCTGGAATGATAGAGGCAGGGCTTCGTCTCTCGCATTAAGTGTGAGACACACGATTTCAACCCGTTCACACGCCACGGAACACCTTGTATTTCATGCAGAGAAATTACCAGGATAACGCCTAACCAGCGTTGTGTCCACTATTTTTTATTTTAAACAGTGGAACAGGTTAAGAATCAAGTGATGGCGCGTTCGCCACCTCGAATAACAGGGACTGCCCCTATGTTACGTTGTTTTCTCCTAATTACCAGTATACGGTAGCCGTTCATGGTCGTGATGGTGTTCTTCTTCTTCTGTTATATTGCGCGTTGGGCATAACAACTTTTTCCATGACTGCCACCAACGGTTGGCCAGAGTATGCGATCAGGTGTGTGAAAACATGGAGGCCACAATAACAAAAGATTCTCTGCTGTTTCTTTATGTGAGCATCCAAACAGCACATCGCCAGCTGTTTGTTTGTGTTATCTGCAGGACAACCAACGGGAAAAGACACAGATAATGTGTTGTTTTATATATATATATAGGCCTATTTATGAATAATTAATAAACATTTTATGTCTGTCATGTTTATTGGCAGAGGCATTTGTCCACAATAAACAGTTTATTATCATTGAAATATGTTCAGTGAACCAAAGTTGCTCTACATCAAACGTCAGTTGTCAACAACGCTGTCACCAACTGGGGAACTCGGTTAAAATCCAGCCCGAAGTTTCCCACCTTCTGATTCCCACAGGACGTTACGTGAATGGTGACGCTTTCACTTCGGAAAACGTTTTTCCGATGTCCATGAACGTACGGGTGAGTTCCCCATAGAGAACGCCCTGCCACCACCGCGCGGCGCTACCATTGAGCATCGGGTCCGCGTCCATTTTGACCCAAGCCTATAGTGAGTAGTGAGTGTATTTTAATTCCAGCAGTTCATCTAATAAGCAGCCCGAGGAAAGCGTTGGAGTGAAAGCTTCTCAGCAAATCAGCGGCTTCTACCCAACATATGTGCCCACAGGCTGCATCGTCCACCAGCAAGTGATCCAGTGAAATGAATGACGTTTACTGCCAAGAAGCTTTCTGCGCAAGCTCAATGAGATAGCACACAGAGTGTAAGCTATTAGCTAATATGAAACTCATAGCGAAGCAGCAGCTTGTTTTCTTTAAATTCAGCAAGAAACAGGAGGAGGAAACTCCTGCCATTTAAAAATTAACGCGGTTACAAGTGACGAAGTTACCATCCCGTTCGCCGCCTCTCTCCCCCATCAAGTCCTCCCGTAGCCACCCCCTTCACACGTTATTAGTGTCTGGCTTGTCTGAATGCAGGGGGAACCTGAAATAAATTTTTTTGGCTTATTTTAATTGGCCCCATCCAGTTTTCTTCTGGAGCCTCCCACCTACAATCAAAATCCGGCCGTTTGGTGCCTTCCAATGACTAGTTGTGTGAGCGGATTCGTTAAGGATTTCACCTGTGCGGCTTCACGCTGTTTGTGCTCTTGTTGTTTATCTGGTTGCCATGACTCGGGGGAAAGTGCTGACGTCCTGTTTCCGTTCCAGTTGAGGTGAAGATACCCCTTTTACAGCTTGAGTTCAATAGAGCACACGGCTCTGTAGAGTCATTTAATTATGACTTTATATACTACATGTAGCTACGATAGAGTAAAAACCCTGTTGTGTAGTCCGCTGCCCCACTTCTTATCATCCAAATATAAGTATCAAATCAACATAGAGGGAAACACTGCAGCTTTTGTGCCTACTATTATATATTATCTATTATGCTATTATTATTATTATTATTATAGCTACATGTTGAATCGGCTGCAGGGCTACTTGACAGTTTTATATTTTATAAAGATACCCATTTTATAATAGGCTTACCCATAATAGTTTCTATAACAATACCCATACAATTTGGAATACTTTAGGCTTTCTCCTTTTATTTTACTACATAAACCTCCCATGCCCCACTGTGAAGAAAAACCTTGTCTAGGCTATTTCATTATATATTTTTATCCGTAGACAATGCTAGTATTAATTCATCCACACCACTACACACACACACACACACACAAAGAATACTTAATAACAAAACATTTTTTTTTGTACTTAATTTGTGTGTGTCATTTTCATCAGACCATTCTAAACCCTGCTGTTCAAAAAATCTCACTCCCAAACTCTTTTCTAAAACCCTTAGACTCCTTGTAGAGTGGGACATTTTGACAGGACCGCGTGTAGGGGGAACCGCATGCTGCTGTTAGAAGAGTTCAGGTGTATCCATGTCTGATCTGAAGCTTCACCTTTACTGTGTGTGTGGGCTGACACGGGCGTCAATAATGTCCCGCATGAAAAATGTCCCATCCCTCTGCGTAGTCAGGCTAACCGTGTGTCCCTTAATGCTGTTCCTGGTAAATAATTCCAGTTCAGTTTAATTGCTTGGAAGAAGTCTCGGTGACATCTTTAACACTTCATCATCATCATTCAGTGGATTTAAAAAACATTTGATTGGTGACATTTTTGAAGAGACATTTACAAATACATTATTGTCAAAAAGCACCCATTACTTTAAGCAGACTGATTGTTGTAGCTGTATACATTCTCTCTCCCGTAGTCTCAGTGCTTCATTAGTAAGTAACGATCGTATGGTATAAGCTCAGCTTCTAAGCTTAGGCATACATAGCGTCTGAGTGAGAGAAAAAGCTGCTAACGTGTTATACGTCATCACTCTTCTTTTCTCCCATCATTGAAGTTTGTGGATACCACTGTGTATGCGGCATCAGTCAGTAAGTCTGGATGTCCTGTGGTGGTAATGGACGCATAGCTTATGTAGAATTCTATAAAATGCACTTTAGCAATAATAGCAGGCTAATTCGTTACCTAGTGGGTGCTATTTCTGCGGTAACCTAATATTTGGCGCATCTCTTTCGTTCTCATGTGCTGCTGCTGTAGTGTCGCGTTTGTTGAATGCTGCTATTCAGTGCAAATATGCAATCCAGAGTGTAGCTCTTAATTCCTTAGTAATGATGGTACAATGGGTTACTTCTGTCGTCTCAAGGTAGCCAAATGTTCCAATGCAGATCACAGAGATTTGATTGAGTGTAGACTTCTGCTAGCAGTTAAGGGAAAGTAGTGGTCAAATTGTGGTAATTAACTGCCCCTACCTTCAGCAGGCAAGCATAGCCAGTAATAATTGTCAATTTGCTAGAGGGCATTTTTTAATGTATGTCTGGTAGCGTTCTATGTTAATGTTAACTGTTGGGCCCATATGCCTATAATCCTGTAAGGATTTGTATGTATACAGATATAAATTGAATGCTGCTCCATTTTGATTTGGATTTAAGTTTTATGGTTTATTTGTAACTTAAGTTATAGGATCATACACATCTTTACTGTGAAAACTTATATAATTTCACAGAACCAGCACCCCTCCATGTAGGCATCCACATACCGTTGGAGTAGGAAATGAGCGTGTGTTGATTGTGAGGCAATAAAGGATAATTAAGAAGCTGACTCTTGTCTTGGTTCTTTTATCGACCCCTTCAGTGGACTCGATTCACCACCAACTGCAGTCGTAATAAGCTACCGTACATGGTAGTCCTTATCGTGTCAACCTGTAATTTTCATTATTATTATACAATACAACATTTCTTTTTTCCAAGTCCCAAAATATAATTTCTCAAGCTTCATACTTCAGAAAAAACTACTCATTCCAGTCTCTTCTCTTCAGAGACTCCTTCTTTAAGTTCATTACTTTTTCCCTGAACTTTGGTGTGCTCATTTAAAATTAAAGCTATACCTATATAATCTCAAAGTCAACACATACAATAAACTAACCTTTTGGCTGAGCTATATTGTCCTGGCGTTACAGTTGCTGTGTTTCTGTAAGCTTCCACTACTAGCTGTTTCCTGAAGAGCTGCGCCAGTATAATCCCTCTCCAGCACTGTCATACAAACTGTATCTTAGAGGTAGTCGTACATGGCGTCTTCTTGGCCTTTAAAACCAGAACCTGTCAACTCATAAAGATGTTACATTAAGTATGTACTTTTAAGTTCCTCTCTACTATAGAGCTAAGCAGCTAAAATCGTCCCATTATAAAATGAGGAGCAGCTCCTCGTTGATACCAACAGCTAATATCTCCAATACAAGACTTTGACTACGGCTCTCTGACTGCTATTTACTAATGTGGAAAGAGGTTCTTAAGGACACAAAATAGCTCCCTCACTGGTCTCACAGGATTTCATACACATGAGGTTCTTTGTTCTGGGTGCGTCCGTAATTCTGCAGTACAGTAAACTCTTCTAAATGACTCTCTGCATCTTCACAGATTGACTGTTAAACCTTTTTTCAGTTCTTACACAGTATTATTAACAGGACTTGCAGTATTTTTTCCACTGCTTCTTAAAATGTGCCTTTAGCTCATGTACATTTTAACCAATAACTGTAGGGAAATATTAACAGAAGTCTACCCGAAATATTATAAATACGTCACAGACACTTAGTAGCCATGACAACCCTTTCTGAACAGTCAAACTTTAAGCCTTTTTGGTCAATTTTAGTCAAGTTGCTCTCTTTCCTAATTTTTCTATCTTTCCTCTCTTTTTCTCTCCTCTCTTTCCTCTTTCTCTCTCTCTCCTCTTTATTCTTTTCTCTCCCTCTCTTTATTCTCTTTCTCTCCCTCTCTCTTCTCTTCTCTCCTCTCTCCGGCTCTTCACTGCTTCTCTCTTTCTCTCCTTGTCTCTTTCCTCTCTTTCTTCTTGTTCAGGCCAGGTTTTCCCCTAATATATTTCACATCTCATCTCGGCTAGTTGGTGCTTTTAAGTTCTATGCAGTGTATATATCTGATAATAATAAAATATTTCTTCTTTCAGCCTTTTTCAACTTTCATCTTTAACAGTATTGAGTATTAATTTGTTTCCTTGCTGCATATGTGAGTCATTATCAATTAGAAAAATCTACTCACACCTCACAATGTTCTACACATTTGTCATTATTCAACATTTAAAGCAAACAGTTTCAGTTTAGCATAAAAGGTTTAACTTTTTAATGAAATTCATGCGCTTTAATTAAGCGATTTAGAGCTTTTTCAGCTATTTTGACTACTTCAGCTTCTTCTTACAGATTTAAGCTATTCAACCAGTTTAGCTTTAGCAATTCAGCTGTTCAACATTCCGCGCACATTTTCTGCGGAAATGCATTTTCTGGATTTTATTTCCCTCTTCCGTGCGTTTTTGGCTCTGTAACTTCTGCATACTTTCACCTATTTAAACCATTCAACTTTTCAAATGTTCAGCTCTTTCAGCTAATGATGGGACTTCTTCCAACTTTTTTCTACTATTTATACTTTTTCAAATTTTAAGCTTTTTAACACTTTTTTTAACGGTAAAGTCAATGAGAGCAGCCTTCAAATCCTTCAAATCATCTTCTGCTTCCATAAAATGTATCTCCTCCTACATTCTTCCACCTACAGGCGTGATTCAAAATTTAAATGTTCACAAAATATATTCAGCTATTAGATTTCACCTTTCAGGTTGATATCTTTTACAGTTTTTGTGAAAAAGCCTTTTAAGTTTAGTAATCTTTTTAGGATTTTTATCGATTAAACAGGGTGTGTATTGCATTTGCTAGAGTGGATGACATCACAGCTAGAGGGTGAAGCTTCAAAAAAATTATCTTAGTTCCTTGTCTGTAAACTGCTCTCACGCCCACAATATCTACTTGTCATACACAATTTATACATCAAAACGTAGGTATTTTTGTCTAGTTTCAGAAAATCTGCTCGGTTTTGTGATACGTCTCATACTTTTGGCTCAGCGAGCTTCCAAATGACGAGAAAAACAAATTTCTCTCAATCCGCAGCAATGATAAAAGGCGTCCATATTTTCCAGCGAAGAGCAGAACGAACCACTTTTTTAAATTGCTGACATGCCCACATTTTTATGTTTATCCATATAAATTTTATACCGATACGTTCACAAAGGCCGTGTGCCTCTAACGGTCAAGTCGCTGTTTCGATAGCATTAACTGTTGTGGATTTATTAAGGCTTGTTTGAAGGGTTCTCTCACACTGTCTCTCACTCATTAGGTGTGGCGATTAATGATCAAAGGGAGGCTTTATAAATACTAAAGGAAAAACGTTTGTCTGTTCTGAAGATGGCGCAGTGGTTATGGCACATGGCTAGGGTGTGGGGGGCCCGGGTTCAAATCCCATTGTGGCATATCCATCATTGTGTCCCTGGCTAAGGTGTTATTTGACTTTTCAACTACTCTCACTACTTAAACTTATTTTTACGGTTTTAAGCTATTCATCCAGTTTAGCTTTAGCAATTCAGCTATTCATGTTTTATTTTGCAAACACACACATGCACGCACGCAAACACACACACACATATACACACACACAGACACACAAACAGACACATAAACACACACACACACACACACACACACAAACACACACACACAAAGACAGACACACATGCAAACACACACACAAACACACACACACAACACACACACACTACTCAAAACACACACACACATCCCACCCCACACACACACACAAACACACACTCCCCACACACACACACCGCTCGACTCATTAATTTACACACCACTCTTCTCTCTTCTCATCTCTTCTCTTCTGCTCTCCTTTCTTCTCTCTTTCTCTCCCTCTCTCTTTCCTCTTTCTTCTTGTTCAGCCCCATTCTTTTCACCTAATATATTTCACATCTCATCTCAGCTAGATTGATGCTTTTTCGTTCTATGCAGTATATATCTGATAATAATGAAAATATTTCTTCTGCTCTCAGTGTCTGAAGTGCTGGCGTGTACTACAGGAGACATATTAAGAGCAGGTGCTATCGTTATCAGATCAAAGAGATGTTTATAAACATTGCCCAGGCCCTTAGTAACCATGACAACACTTTCACAGACAGTCTACTGATTACTCCAGGCTTGCTGTAGGAGTCAACTAACTAGACTAACTATGATCATCAGTCTATATCATTTGCGTTCCACTTCTGTCTGTCTGTCTGAAAATCTGGGGAAAATCTGCTCAGTTTTGTGATACGCCTTTTACTTTTGGCTGGTTGAGCTTCCAAATGACAAGATGTCCATTTCGTTCTCCATTTGCTTCAATGATCAAACTCCTGGATATTTCCCAGCGAAACACTGAACAAACCACTTTTTGAAATCGCTGATGCGCACACATTTTTACGTTTATCCATATAAATTTTATACCGATACGTTCACAAAGGCCTTGTGGTGCTCAGGATCACGTCATTTGACTGATAGCAGTTATGGTGTTGCCACAGTGAGGCTTTGTTTGAGAGCTTGCTCTCAGGGACTCTGAATAGCTGCAGCACAGCACAGTGGTCTTCCACTTCTCTCTGAATGTCTTCTCTCTCCCCCTCTCTATCTCTCTGTTTCTCTCTCTTTTCTCTCTCCATCCCTCCTTCTCCCTCTCTCTCTGTCCTCTCTCCATCCCTCCCTCTCTCTCTCTGTCTCTCTCTCTTTCCTTTCTCCATCTCGCCTTCTCCCTCCCTCTCTCTCTGTTTCTCTTTTCTTTCTCTCTCTCTCCCTGTTTCTCTCTCTTTTCTCTCTCTCTGTCCTCTCTCCATCCCTCCTTCTCCCTCCCTCTCTCTGTCCTCTCTCCATCCCTCCTTCTCCCTCCATCTCTCTCTGTCTCTCTCTCTTTTTCTCTCTCTCTCCTTCTCTCTCATCCCGCCTTCTCCCTCCCTCTCTCCCTGTCTCTCTCTTTTTCTCTCTCTCTCCTTCTCTCTCATCCCGCCTTCTCCCTCCCTCTCTCCCTGTCTCTTTCTCTTTTTCTCTCTCTCTCCTTCTTTCTCCATCCCTCCTCCCTCCCTCTCTTACTTTCTTTAACTTATTGAACCAATTTCCACTTTTTCAACTATTCTTCAGCTTCAGCTAAAGACTTCACAATGTTCTACATATTTTGTCATTTTTCAGCTTTTAAAGCCAACTTTTTAACGATTTCCACTTTTTCAACTATTCTCACTATTTCAACTTCTTCTTACAGATTTCAGCTATTCAACCAGTTAGCTTTAGCAGTTCAGCTATTCAGCATTCCCACGCATTTTCCCGCGGGAAATGCATTTTTCTATTTTTATTTCTTCCGTGCGTTTTTTGGCTCTCTGTAACTTCTGCATACTTTCACCTATTTAAACCATTCAACTTTTCAAATGTTCAGCTCTTTCAGCTAATGATGGGACTTCTTCAACTTTTTTTCTACTATTTATACTTTTTCAAAATTTTAAGCTTTTTTAACACTTTTTTTTAACATTAAAGTCAATTAGAGCAGCCTTCAAATCCTTCAAATCCTCTTCTGCTTCAAAATGTATCTCCTCCTACATTCTTCCACCTACAGACGTGATTCAAAATTTAAAATGTTCACAAAATATTCAGCTATTCGGGGTCTACTTTTCAGGTTGATATCTTTTACAGTTTTTGTGAAAAAGCCTTTTAAGTTTAGTAATCTTTTCAGGATTTTTTATCGATTAAACAGGGTGTGTATTGCATTTGCTAGAGTGGATGACATCACAGCTAGAGGGTGAAGCTTCGAAAAAATTATCTTAGTTCCTTGTCTGTAAACTGCTCTCACGCCCACAATATCTACTTGTCATACACAATTTATACATCAAAACGTAGGTATTTTTGTCTAGTTTCAGAAAATCTGCTCAGTCATGCGATACGTCTCATACTTTTGGCTCAGCGAGCTTCCAAATGAGAATCAACAAATTTCTGTCCATCCGCTCCAATGATGAAAGGCGTCCATATTTTCCAGCGAAGAGCGCAGAACGAACCACTTTTTTAAATCGCTGATATGCCCACATTTTTATATTTATCCATATAAATTTTATACCGATACGTTCACAAAGGCCTTGTGTCTCTAACGGTCAAGTCGCTGTTTCGATAGCATGTACTGTTGTGGATTTATTAAGGATTGTTTGAAGGGTTCTCTCACACTGTCTCTCACTAATCAGGTGTGGGGATTAATGATCAAAGAGATGCTTTATAAATACTAAAGGAAAGGTGTTTGTCTGTTCTGAAGATGGCGCAGTGGTTATGGCACATGGCTAGGGTGTGGGGGTCCGGGTTCAAATCCCACTGTGGCATATCAATCAGTGTGTCCCTGGCTAAGGTGTTATTTGACTTTTCAACTACTCTCACTACTTAAACTTATTTTTACGGTTTTAAGCTATTCATCCAGTTTAGCTTTAGCAATTCAGCTATTCATGTTTTATTTTGCAAACACACACATGCACACACGCAAACACACACACACACATATACACACACACAGACACACAAACAGACACATAAACACACACACACACACAAACACACACACACAAAGACAGACACACATACAAAACACACACACAAACACACACACACAACACACACACACTACTCAAAACACACACACACACCCACCCCCCCCCCCCACACACACACACACACACAAACACTCCCACACACACACACACACACGCCGGCTCGTCGTACACACACCACACTCTTCTCTCTTCTCATCTCTTCTCTTCTGCTCTCCTTTCTTCTCTCTTTCTCTCCCTCTCTCTTTCCTCTCTTTCTTCTTGTTCAGCCCCATTCTTTTCACCTAATATATTTCACATCTCATCTCAGCTAGATTGATGCTTTTTCGTTCTATGCAGTATATATCTGATAATAATGAAAATATTTCTTCTGCTCTCAGTGTCTGAAGTGCTGGCGTGTACTACAGGAGACATATTAAGAGCAGGTGCTGTCGTTATCAGATCAAAGAGATGTTTATAAACATTGCCCAGGCCCTTAGTAACCATGACAACACTTTCACAGACAGTCTACTGATTACTCCAGGCTTGCTGTAGGAGTCAACTAACTAGACTAACTATGATCATCAGTCTATATCATTTGCGTTCCACTTCTGTCTGTCTGTCTGAAAATCTGGGGAAAATCTGCTCAGTTTTGTGATACGCCTTTTACTTTTGGCTGGTTGAGCTTCCAAATGACAAGATGTCCATTTCGTTCTCCATTTGCTTCAATGATCAAACTCCTGGATATTTCCCAGCGAAACACTGAACAAACCACTTTTTGAAATCGCTGATATGACCACATTTTTACGTTTATCCATATAAATTTTATACCGATACGTTCACAAAGGCCTTGTGGTGCTCAGGATCACGTCATTTGACTGATAGCAGTTATGGTGTTGCCACAGTGAGGCTTTGTTTGAGAGCTTGCTCTCAGGGACTCTGAATAGCTGCAGCACAGCACAGTGGTCTTCCACTTCTCTCTGAATGTCTTCTCTCTCCCCCTCTCTATCTCTCTGTTTCTCTCTCTTTTCTCTCTCCATCCCTCCTTCTCCCTCTCTCTCTGTCCTCTCTCCATCCCTCCCTCTCTCTCTCTGTCTCTCTCTCTTTCCTTTCTCCATCCCGCCTTCTCCCTCCCTCTCTCTCTGTTTCTCTTTTCTTTCTCTCTCTCTCCCTGTTTCTCTCTCTTTTCTCTCTCTGTCCTCTCTCCATCCCTCCTTCTCCCTCCCTCTCTCTGTCCTCTCTCCATCCCTCCTTCTCCCTCCATCTCTCTCTGTCTCTCTCTCTTTTTCTCTCTCTCTCTTCTCTCTCATCCCGCCTTTTCCTCTCTCCCTGTCTCTCTCTTTTTTCTCTCTCTCTTCTTTCTCCATCCCTCCTCCCTCCCTCTCTTACTTTCTTTAACTTATTGAACCAATTTCCACTTTTTCAACTATTCTTCAGCTTCAGCTAAAGACTTCACAATGTTCTACATATTTTGTCATTTTTCAGCTTTTAAAGCCAACTTTTTAACGATTTCCACTTTTTCAACTATTCTCACTATTTCAACTTCTTCTTACAGATTTCAGCTATTCAACCAGTTAGCTTTAGCAGTTCAGCTATTCAGCATTCCCACGCATTTTCCGCAGGAAATGCATTTTCTAGTTTATTTTGTTAAACTACATAAATGCCATTATCTGTAACGTTATCCCAACTGGTACAATAAAAATCAACTGAGCAATATAACATGCATTTTTATTCAGTATATAAGCAATATTTTGCTTTTTATGTTAAAGACACTATTGATATCGTGAGAAATTTACATTCTCAGGAAAAAAGCCGCGTATCAGTTAATCGTTAATCGATTGATAAAGTCAGTCAACTAATGATTAATGAATTAATCGATAATTTGCATCCCTAGTACAAGCACCTGCCTGTTCTACTCATTTCAACTGACTTGTGAAAACTGCAACAAAAAAAAATCCAAATTCTTTGACATATAGCAACTTTTGTTTTTTAACAGTAACGCAAATAGTTACTTTCCCTGGTAAAAAGTTACTTTTATTATAGAGTAATTCAGTTACTAACTCAGTAACTTTTGGAACAAGTAGTGAGTAACTGTAACCGATTACTTTTTTAAAGTAACGTTCCCAAGACTGCTGAACACTCACCTGAACATGGCTGTTATCTGCTGCTGGTCTTCTGGGGACCTTGTTGCTCCGCTGCTCCAGGTTCTGGTTGTCCTCCTCCATTCCTCTCTGGTCCTGAGATCCAGCAGATGTCCACTGGGGCTGCTGGACTCACTCTGGATTCTGTTCAGTACAAATCAAAGCACACAGAGATATTCAGGAGCTGCTGTCTCCTCTCCTTTTTCTCACATCCCACACAACTAAAACAACAGTCGGAAAACTCAAAGCAGCGGCTGGAAAACTGTTACATTTCCTTCCTCGCTACACGATGAACTCGGAGTAGTTTGTAGAAAACAGCATTATATTAAACTGTGAAAAAATCTAAACAACTGCACAATAAAAGGTGAGATTTTATTTTAATTAAATTCACTCAGAGAATTTCAGAAAAAAAGGAAACTCAATAAAAAGTGATTTTGCCGACATTAGATGTCAATCAAAAGCTACCCACTACAGTGTTTCCTTTAGGATTTTTTTTTAGCAGTGGGAGCAGGTCTGGTCCGACAACAGAAGTTATACGACTTACAGTTCTCAAAGACGTACAAACTATGTTGTGCTGCGAGCTGTAAGTTCACCACTTCTACAGAAGGCCAAAGATGACGTCATCTCGGAGACAGCTGTCTTCCTGTCTCACTCAGACTCCGTTGTTTAGGTGTGCTAACTTACACTAAGAACTTTACTGTCATCAAAATACCTCTGCTAGAAATAGTCCGGTTGGTTTGGGACGGTGTGAAAGCTCATCTGAACTCGGTGCAGATCAAACACCAGAACTCTGGTCCACTTGAAAACGGGGTCCTGGTTCAGGTGGGAACGCGATGCGACCCAAACACAGGAAGTGGACCAAAAACAGAGCATTTACTAGCCTGCAGTTTACACCTTTCACACAGTTTACAGACTTAAATATCTGGTTTAAGGGATGATAATTTTCAGATTAGAGGTGTTGAAATTAATCAAATAATGGATGCATGGAATCGTGGACATGGACGATGCTGCATCGATAATCGGCCGGCTCATGATCCATTATTTCTGTTTATAATGTAATGTAGGCCTAACAACCTTTCTGTTTATAATGTAATATAGGCCTAACAACATTTCTTTTTACATATTCTGGTATGTTTTGCACATTCAGGAGGTGCCATGTGATCAGTGCTGTATAGGTTTATGTATCCAAGTTATTTAGTATTAGAGCACTGCAGAATGTTTGGTTTTTGAAGCTTGAAAAGCTATGAATTAAATATCCTACATGGCTTTAATAGAAAAATGTATTTGATCGTGATGCATCGAGATATCGAATTGAATCGCTGATATGATTATCATAATCGAATCGAAATGGGAGATCAGTAAAGATTCACACCTCTATTTCAGATCCAGATGTAATGCGTGTGCAGGTTACTTCCAGTGGTCTACGTGATACGCAGGAATACGCAGTACACCCACTAAGAAAGCTCCAGGATTTCCATATACCCACTTAAAGATGTCCAATAACACGCAACAACATACTTTCCATTATATTTTTGATATATTTTGAATTGTCATCAGTTATTTTCTTCTTCGCATAGGCTAAATAAAGGTATTTCCACCATAAATTGGTGCATTAAACCGTATGTCCAATCAACAAGAGACGGCTTCCACCATGTGACGTGTGTTTACACTAGGCTCGTTGGAGATGAGCCAGGTCTGCACAGAATCGATCACTGGCCATCGCCGCCCAATGCATGCTGGGTAGATTTGTGTCCGACTTGCTCTGACGTCATGCACACATGGTCAACGATAACCTCACGAGATCAAGGCGGCGGCAGGTTTGAGACCCAGGCAGACCCAGGGGCATGCTGGGAAACACCTGACCGGCCTCTCAGCTGATCTAACAGCTGATTGGTTCAGAATCAACTCAAAATGATGACGTTTTATATCAACTTTTTATTGATTTTGAAATCAGAAGGATTTTAACTGCTATTAGTCTGATTTAAAGGCTGATTCTGAACAGAACACAAGTTGTGGTGCTGATCATCTACAGTCTGTTATTAATTAAAATCAGCATCAGATCATCTACAGTCTGTTATTAATTAAAATCAGCACCAGATCATCTACAGTCTGTTGGTGATTAAAATCAGCACCATCATCTACAGTCTGTTGGTAATTAAAATCTACACCAGATCATCTACAGTCTGTTGGTAATTAAAATCAGCACCAGATCATCTACAGTCTGTTGGTAATTAAAATCAGCAACAGATCATCTACAGTCTGTTATTAATTAAAATCAGCACCAGATCATCTACAGTCTGTTGGTAATTAAAATCAGCACCAGATCATCTACAGTCTGTTGGTAATTAAAATCAGCAACAGATCATCTACAGTCTGTTGGTAATTAAAATCAGCAACAGATCATCTACAGTCTGTTGGTAATTAAAATCAGCAACAGATCATCTACAGTCTGTTGGTAATTAAAATCAGCAACAGATCATCTACAGTCTGTTGGTAATTAAAATCAGCAACAGATCGCATGTAGAGCATTCTAACAGCTACTCTGTCATAATAAAACAACTGGAGACTGTGTAGGAGCTGATATATGGGTCTGATAACATTTTATTAAATCAGAATCAGATTCAGATCACAGTCTTTCTGTCACGTCCTGTTCCACGAGCCTACTGTTTGCTGCGTCTGATAACGTGCAGGCTGACGCAAACCGAACCAAATGAAAAATGCAACAATGTTACAACTTCACCCCGAAACTACAGAGGAGCAACTAACGGAGCAGACTGTTGCTCAGCAACGGAAGTTCTGTTTCCCTGTATCTTAACAGCAGAATGGGAAGCTAACGCATGCGCAGCTCTGTCTTCTAGTCTCTTTGATAGCTGTGTAAAAGAGCAGTTATTACAGTGTTCACCTGAGAGTGTGTGTGTGTGTGTGTGTGTGTGTGTGTGTGTGTGTGTGTGTGTGTGTGTAGGTTTACCTGCAGCTCTGTCTTCTTAAAACCGTTCTTAGACTGTCTATGTTTAAAACTCACTAATTAACAACACAACTATCCCGCCGACAGCCCGAGATCACAGTGGACCAACGAGACTTCCGGTTTCCTCCAAGTCAGAGTTTTTCAGATTAAAAGTTTAAAATGAAAGAAGGCCGCCACCTGGAGGTCACGCATTCAGCTCATTAATCAGTTAGTGGTGGACTGGAACTGAATACATTTACTCAAGTACTGGACTTAACTCGAGGTACTTGTACTTTACTTGAGTATTAAATAATGTAGCCTACAGCACCTAAATAATTGAAACAATTTGTAAGTATAAAGAGAAATAACTAAATATAATGTAAGCATTTAAATGTATGTTCCCACAAGACTCCATTTAAATAAAATAGCAATTTCATGATTATTAAACACACTTCATTTATAGTCGATAGAATAAGAAAAAAATATATATCACAGGCCGTCTTGGTTCATCTTTCCACTGTTCCAACAACAATCACCACTCTGGTTTGGTTGAAATAAACCCTAAATTCACCCATTTACATGTGGAGATATGCTGGCTCTATACACGCTAAAAGTCCTGATTATTTACATGGAGTCTGGTGGAGATATGCTGGCTCTATACACGCTAAAAGTCCTGATTATTTACATGGAGTCTGGTGGAGATATGCTGGCTCTATACACGCTAAAAGTCCTGATTATTTACATGGAGTCTGGTGGAGATATGCTGGCTCTATACACGCTAAAAGTCCTGATTATTTACATGGAGTCTGGTGGAGATATGCTGGCTCTATACACGCTAAAAGTCCTGATTATTTACATGGAGTCTGGTGGAGATATGCTGGCTCTATACACGCTAAAAGTCCTGATTATTTACATGGAGTCTGGTGGAGATATGCTGGCTCTATACACGCTAAAAGTCCTGATTATTTACATGGAATCTGGTGGAGATATGCTGGCTCTATACACGCTAAAAGTCCTGATTATTTACATGGAGTCTGGTGGAGATATGCTGGCTCTATACACGCTAAAAGTCCTGATTATTTACATGGAGTCTGGTGGAGATATGCTGGCTCTATACACGCTAAAAGTCCTGATTATTTCCATGGAGTCTGGTGGAGATATGCTGGCTCTATACACGCTAAAAGTCCTGATTATTTACATGGAGTCTGGTGGAGATATGCTGTCTCTATACACGCTAAAAGTCCTGATTATTTACATGGAGTCTGGTGGAGATATGCTGTCTCTATACACGCTAAAAGTCCTGATTATTTACATGGAGTCTGGTGGAGATATGCTGGCTCTATACACACTAAAAGTCCTGATTATTTACATGGAGTCTGGTGGAGATATGCTGACTCTATACACGCTAAAAGTCCTGATTATTTACATGGAGTCTGGTGGAGGTATGCTGGCTCTATACACAGGTGCCCCTCAGGGTACGGTGCTATCCCCATTCCTTTTCACCCTCTACACCTCGGACTTCACTCACAACTCCACCCACTGCCACATCCAGAAGTTCTCAGATGACACAGCCGTTGTTGGATGTGTTTCTGAGGGAAATGATCTGGAATACAAGACGGTTATCAGGGACTCTGTCAGCTGGTGTGAGCTCAACCAGCTTCAGCTTAACACCAGCAAGACGAAGGAGATGATCGTCAACTTTAGGAGGAAAACATGCCACTTCACACCAGTGAGCATTCAGGGATCGAACATTGAGGTAGTGAAGAGCTACAAATTCCTGGGTGTTCACCTAAACAATAATCTGAACTGGACTGATAACACCCATGCTCTTTACAAGAAGGGCCAGAGTCGCCTCCATCTCCTGAGGAGACTCAGGTCCTTTGGAGTGTGCAGGACTCTCCTCAGGACTTTTTATGACTATGTGGTGGCCTCTGCCATCCATTATGCTGTGGTCTGCTGGAAAGGAGGCAGCTCGGACAGAGACAGGAGCGACTCAATAGACTGATCAGGAGAGCGAGCTCTGTCCTGGACTGTCCTCTGGACTCCATAGAGGTGGTGGGGGAGAGAAGGATGTTAGCCAAGCTGACATCCATCATGGACAACACCTCTCACCCCCTACATGACACTGTGGGGTCCCTGAGCAGCTCCTTCAGCAGCAGACTGATACACCCCCGGTGTAAGAAGGAGAGGTACCGCAGGTCCTTCATCCCGGCCGCTGTCAGACTCTACAACACCTACACCACCCGATAATTGTTGTAGTTCTTTTAATTTTTTTTTCGGGTCCTGTCTCAATCACCCACCACTCAGCATGGCTCTATGTATATATTTCTTATTATCTGTATTTATATTTTTACATCTGTATTTATATCTTTTCCATCCCAAGTACTTACTTTTCAATATTATTTATATTATGGTCACACTTAAATATAAATATAATTTATATTATGGTTAATTACTTTCGCTGTTATGTAATTACATATTTTTCAATCTAATTTCACGTCAATTACTTACTTACATTACAGTATTTTTTTACACTCATGGCCACCTCACTTTACTTAACCCTTGTGTGTCCTTGGTCCCAGTGACCGAGGACAACCTAGGATTATCTACTCCGTTTTTGTTGAGAATTGCTCTCTAAACCTGTTTCTTGTAAAGTAAGTAAGTAGTTTTTTTCATTTAACACAGTTAGCTACTGTAATAGTGTGTTACCTGTTAGAGTTGTCTATCCTTGTGTGTCCTTGGTCCCAGTGACCGAAGGACAACACTAGGTTTACTCCGTTACTGTTGAGGTACTCTACTTTCTTTAAGTAAGTAAGTAAAGTTTATTTCTAGAACACATTTAACACAGTTTAAGCTACCAAAATCTGTACAACAAACTAAGGTCTGTATTAACTTGTTTGAGAGAATTCTCACAAATATACATAATCTTGTGTTTGGTCTCGAAACAACCATAAATATTATATAATGCCACTTTACATTCATTCAGTGTTTGTTTTTTTGCTCATTGTCTGTTGTTTGTTTGGTTGTTTGTTGGTTTGTTTTTATTGTGGAAAAACTGCTGCTGTAATAAGTGAATTTCCCCATTGTGGGATAAATAAAGTATTATCTAATCTAATCTAATCTAAAAGTCCTGATTATTTACATGGAGTCTGGTGGGTTTGGTGATGGTGATTTCGGGGCTGTTTCATGTTAAACTAAAAGGATCTTACTCTTTAACTAAGTAGAGATCTAATATATGATTCATCCCATGATGTTGTCAGACACATTGACACTAAAAACAGGAACAAAGGGATGAAAGAAACGGAAGTTAAACTGTAAAGAAGAAGAGATGGACACACAGCGCCCTCTTCTGGACACAACATGGTGTAACATTTATTTATTAAATGAGTCACTGCAGAAACTAACTAAGAAATAAAATAACTTTTAACTTAACATGAATTAATTTATTCAATAACTGAAAAACGATTTCAGATCAATAAATAAAACATATCATCATTTACAGAATCACATTATTAACAAATCAATAAAATAAATCAGCACATTTTATCTTCAAAACAAACAAGAATAACAAAATAAAATGAAATACAAATGTTACCAAACAACTTGAAGAGTGTTTATTAAATAAAAGAATAAGGTAGTTCAACTTTAAGTTATTGTTATTTAAAGTGCATCAGTGGGTTTTATCTGAAACCCGCCAAAATAAAAGTCTTTATAAATGTACAGCCCTGAAAATCTCTCCATACAACTAGTGGTTTATATATATTATTATTATTATTATTATTATTATTATTATTATATATTATTATTATTATTATTATTATTATTATTATCATTATAATTCTTATATATTATTATTATATATTATTATTATTATTCTTATATATTATTATTATTATTATATATTTAGGTTCCTAAAGTCTGACTTTCCCCAGGAGACCGGGGTTAACCATTGCTATGGACACAACGCAAACAGAGAAATGGCACTTTTTCAACGTTAGCCAGAAGCTACGTAGCATCAGAGGAACAACCAATCAGGATCCAGGACGGCCAATCACACTACAGCTGGACTGACCTGTAACACACACACACACACACACACACACAGAGACAGCCACAGACAGACACACACACACACACACACACACATATACGCACACACAGATACAGACACACACACACACACACACACACACACACACACACACACACACACACACACACACACACACACACACACACACACACACACACACACACACACAGACAAACACGCACACACACACAGAATAAAAAGGTTCTTATATTCGGGTCTGGAAGTGAGGGGGAATGAGAGGGGGAAACAGCCAGAGACTGACCTTGTTGCCATGGCAGCAGCCCGGTCCCAGGACCAGGCCCAGCAGGGAGTTGAACACGTTGGCTCCACAGAGCAGGGTCTGCAGGCCGCTGGCCCCGCCCATCACACTGAACAGGACCACGTTCCACAGGACCACCCCCGCAGGCTTCTCACACACTGAGGACCACGCAGACATGTTGTACAGGTAGCCCACATACCTGAGAGACAGACAGGCAGGGAGGGAGACAGGCAGGGAGGAAGACAGGGAGGGAGGGAGGGAGACAGGGAGGGAGACAGGCAGGGAGGAAGACAGGGAGGGAGGGAGACAGGCAGACAGAGACAGGGAGGGAGAGAGGGAGGCAGACAGACAGAGACACAAAGACAGACAGAGAGACAGACAGACAGACAGAGAGAGAGAGACAGACAGACAGACAGACAGATAGGGAGACAGACAGAGAAAGAGAGAGGGAGAGAGACAGACAGACAGACAGACAGACAGACAGACAGAAAGAAAGACAGACAGGGAGACAGACAGAGAAAGAGAGAGGGAGAGAGACAGACAGACAGGCAGACAGACAGAAAGAAAGACAGAGAGAAAGTCATTCCCAGCTCTGACGTCAGACTTCGAGGTAAAGGAGACGCAGCATTTAGAGATCCGTCTCTAGTTAGAGGATCTGTGGGTAAATGAACGCTGTATGGATGGATGACATCAGTCTGAGTTACAGGTGACAAAAACATAATTAAAACAAATTGAAAAAAGTAAAAATAAACCGGAAAAAGCGACAAAAAACTGGTTAAAACATTGACAAAAAAATAAAAGCCAAAAAAGTGACAAAAAAACTTGAATAAAATCTACAAAAACGTTGAGAAAAGTGTAGAAAAAGAACAACAAAATGTTGACATTTCGACCCAGAAAAACCCAAAGTTGCAGGTTGACCACAGGCCACGAGGGTTTTTACAGTGTTATAGAGTTCCAGGTCCTGTCTCACCGGTCTGGGTCTATATAGGTACAGAGTTACAGGGTTATATAGGTAAAGAGGTTTCCAGGTCCTGTCTCACTGGTCTGGGTCTATATAGGTACAGAGTTACAGGGTTATATAGGTAAAGAGGTTTCCAGGTCCTGTCTCACTGGTCTGGGTCTATATAGGTACAGAGTTACAGGGTTATATAGGTAAAGAGGTTTCCAGGTCCTGTCTCACTGGTCTGGGTCTATATAGGTACAGAGTTACAGGGTTATATAGGTAAAGAGGTTTCCAGGTCCTGTCTCACTGGTCTGGGTCTATATAGGTACAGAGTTACAGGGTTATATAGGTAAAGGGGTTTCCAGGTCCTGTCTCCCGGTTGGTTGTTTCAGCCGGGGCACGGGTGGGTCCAGAGGAGTCGTGGTAGAGACAGAGAGGACCCTGGGACAGACCGGTCAGACTCACCAGACAGCAGAACCCCGCCAGACAAGAGACACACAAAGGAGAACAGCAGCCGGGAGCACATCTGGAGACAGAGACACACATCTGTTACACATCTGGAGACAGAGATACACATCTGTTACACATCTGGAGACAGAGACACACATCTGTTACACATCTGGAGACAGAGATACACATCTGTTACACATCTGGAGACAGAGATACACATCTGTTACACATCTGGAGACAGAGACACACATCTGTTACACATCTGTTACACATCTGGAGACAGGGACACACATCTGTTACACATCTGGAGACAGAGATACACATCTGTTACACATCTGGAGACAGAGATACACATCTGTTACACATCTGGAGACAGAGACACACATCTGTTACACATCTGTTACACATCTGGAGACAGAGACACACATCTGTTACACATCTGGAGACAGAGATACACATCTGTTACACATCTGGAGACAGAGACACACATCTGTTACACATCTGGAGACAGAGACACACATCTGTTACACATCTGGAGACAGAGACACACATCTGTTACACATCTGGAGACAGAGATACACATCTGTTACACATCTGGAGACAGAGATACACATCTGTTACACATCTGGAGACAGAGACACACATCTGTTACACATCTGGAGACAGAGACACACATCTGTTACACATCTGGAGACAGAGATACACATCTGTTACACATCTGGAGACAGAGACACACATCTGTTACACATCTGGAGACAGAGTACACATCTGTTACACATCTGGGACAGAGACACACATCTGTTACACATCTGGGCAGAGACACACATCTGTTACATCTGGAGACAGAGATACACATCTGTTACACATTGGAGACAGAGATACACATCTGTTACACATCTGGAGACAGAGACACACATCTGTTACACATCTGGAGACAGAGACACACATCTGTTACACATCTGGAGACAGAGATACACATCTGTTACACATCTGGAGACAGAGACACACATCTGTTACACATCTGGAGACAGAGATACACATCTGTTACACATCTGGAGACAGAGACACACATCTGTTACACATCTGGAGACAGAGACACACATCTGTTACACATCTGGAGACAGAGATACACATCTGTTACACATCTGGAGACAGAGATACACATCTGTTACACATCTGGAGACAGAGACACACATCTGTTACACATCTGGAGACAGAGATACACATCTGTTACACATCTGGAGACAGAGACACACATCTGTTACACATCTGGAGACAGAGATACACATCTGTTACACATCTGGAGACAGAGATACACATCTGTGACACATCTGGAGACAGAGACACACATCTGTTACACATCTGGAGACAGAGATACACATCTGTTACACATCTGGAGACAGAGACACACATCTGTTACACATCTGGAGACAGAGATACACATCTGTGACACATCTGGAGACAGAGACACACATCTGTTACACATCTGGAGACAGAGACACACACAGGAGAACAGCAGCCAAGAGCACATCTGGAGACAGAGACAGACACAGGAGAACAGCAGCCGGGAGCACATCTGGAGACAGAGACACATCTGTTAAACATCTGGAGACAGAGACACACACAGGAGAACACCAGCCTGGAGAACATCTGGAGACAGACACACATGTTACACATCTGGAGACAAAGACACACATCTGTTACACATCTGGAGACAGACACACATGTTACACATCTGGAGACAAAGACACACATCTGTTACACATCTGGAGACAAAGACACACATCTGTTACACATCTGGAGACAAAGACACACATCTGTTACACATCTGGAGACAGAGACACACATCTGTTACAGACAGCAGAACATCTGTCCGAACAGCGCCGCACGGTCCGAGCAGCAGTTAAAATGTACATGTCGGTGTTATTACGTTTCTCTAAAGATATCCTAACACAATACATGATACAATATCGCAATTAGGTATTTATCACGAGAGATTATAGAGTTTGGAATCTGGCGATCAAAATGACCGCTCACGGCAGTTCTGGCGTTACTGTCCAGGCTCCGCCCTTTTATGTTAGGCTCCGCCCATTGATGTTCGGCCCCGCCCTTGATGTTTATGCCCCGCCCCTTAATGTAATAATCACCTGGCACCTGAAAGCGCAGCAGCCTCGGGTCTCGCTGCTCTGCAGAAAGGCTCGCGCTGCGAACAGAACCTGAAACCAGAAACACCGTTAATAATTAATACTCATATCCACGGCAACCATTAGAGTCTGTAGTGTTACAACATTAGTATCATTATTAGATTATTAACATTAGTTTATATTATTTATATTATTATTCGAGTCTGAACATGAGGAACCAGAAACCCACCAGGAGTCCGGACCCCCACAGGCCTGTGGCCCATGTGGCCTCTCTGGTCACATGACCTTCCAACAGGAAGTGGATCTTCAGATCAGGAAGCAGCAGCAGGATGTTGGACAGCATGCAGACCATCGCCGTGGCAACCAGGCGAGCCAGGAGCCGGCGCAGACACCTCGACACACACATCTATCAGAGGGTTAGCATAGCATCACTTCATGCTAATCCTTAGGTTAGCACGAATGTCGCTACATTCTAATCCTTAGGCTAGCACAGTGTTGCTAAATGCTAATCCTTAGGTTAGCACAGCGTCGCTACATGCTAATCCCTAGGTTAGCACAGTGTTGCTAAATGCTAATCCTTAGGTTAGCACAGTGTCGCTACATGCTAATCCCTAGGTTAGCACAGTGTTGCTAAATGCTAATCCTTAGGTTAGCACAGCGTCGCTACATGCTAATCCCTAGGTTAGCACAGTGTTGCTAAATGCTAATCCTTAAGTTAGCACAGTGTCGCTACATGCTAATCCTTAGGTTACCATAGCATCGCTTCATGCTAATCCTTAGGTTAGCACAGTGTCACTACATGCTAATCCTTAGGTTAGCACAGTGTCACAACATGCTAATCCTTAGGTTAGCACAGTGTCGCTACATGTTAATCCTTAGGTTAGCACAGTGTTGCTAAATGCTAATCCTTAGGTTAGCACAGTGTTGCTAAATGCTAATCCTCTGCTTCTGCAGCTTCAGGACCCTGAGCAGGAGGAGGACTGAGGCTTTTATTCTGAAAGTACAGAGCCCTGAGCAGGTGGAGGACTGAGGCTTTTATTCTGAAAGTACAGCATTTCACAAAACAAACCAGCAAAGTGAAATGTGTTTGGTGTGGTTGTGTTTGGTCCCTCCGGGCCACCGTAGCAACAGACTCTGCAGAAACTGAACTAGAAGCTGGAAACCTGAAACTGAGACGAAGGCCCAGCGCTCCCACGTTACCATAGCAACACAATCAGATATTATTCAGATATTCTGACATATTTTGCAGGTTAATCGTTTTTCCAACTTCAGATTCTCATCATGTTTGGACGATAAGAGAAGTTTTCTCTTTATTAACCGCGTTTAGTAACAGGTTCCATCACATCTGGATACTTACTGATCAGAGCTGTATCACATCTGGATACTCTACTAACCAGAGCTGTATCACATCTGGATACTCTGCTGATCAGAGCTTTATCACATCTGGATACTCTGCTGATCAGAGCTTTATCACATCTGGATACTCTGCTGATCAGAGCTTTATCACATCTGGATACTCTGCTGATCAGAGCTTTATCACATCTGGATACTCTACTGATCAGAGCTTTTATCCATCTGGATACTCTACTGATCAGAGCTTTATCACATCTGGATACTCTACTGATCAGAGCTGTATCACATCTGGATACTCTACTGATCAGAGCTTTATCACATCTGGATACTCTGCTGATCAGAGCTGTATCACATCTGGATACTCTACTGATCAGAGCTGTATCACATCTGGATACTCTACTAACCAGAGCTGTATCACATCTGGATACTCTGCTGATCAGAGCTTTATCACATCTGGATACTCTACTGATCAGAGCTTTATCACATCTGGATACTCTACTGATCAGAGCTTTATCACATCTGGATACTCTACTGATCAGAGCTTTATCACATCTGGATACTCTACTGATCAGAGCTTTATCACATCTGGATGCTGCTGATCAGAGCTGTATCACATCTGGATACTCTACAGATCAGAGCTGTATCACATCTGGATACTCTACTAACCAGAGCTGTATCAATCTGGATACTCTGCTGATCAGAGCTTTATCACATCTGGATACTCTACTGATCAGAGCTTTATCACATCTGGATACTCTACTGATCAGAGCTTTATCACATCTGGATACTCTACTGATCAGAGCTTTATCACATCTGGATACTCTGCTGATATCAGAGCTTATCACATCTCGGTACTACACCGATCAGAGCTGTATCACATCTGGATACTCTACTAACCAGAGCTGTATCACATCTGGATACTCTGCTGATCAGAGCTTTATCACATCTGGATACTCTGCTGATCAGAGCTGTATCACATCTGGATACTCTGCTGATCAGAGCTTTATCACATCTGGATACTCTACTAACCAGAGCTGTATCACATCTGGATACTCTGCTGATCAGAGCTTTATCACATCTGGATACTCTGCTGATCAGAGCTGTATCACATCTGGATACTCTACTAACCAGAGCTGTATCACATCTGGATACTCTACTGATCAGAGCTGTATCACATCTGGATACTCTACTGATCAGAGCTTTATCACATCTGGATACTCTACTGATCAGAGCTGTATCACATCTGGATACTCTGCTGATCAGAGCTGTATCACATCTGGATACTCTGCGATCAGAGCTTTATCACATCTGGATACTCACCACTTGATCAGAGCTTTATCCATCTGGATACTCCTCATCAGAGCTTTATCACATCTGGATACTCTACTGATCAGAGCTTTATAACACAAACACAGACACACACACACACACAGACAGACAGACCACACATACAGACACACAGACAGACAGACACACACACGAACACACACACACACACACACACACACACCACACACACACGACACACACAACACAAAAAACATCCACACACCACACACACACACAGACAAACCCCCCACACACACAGAACAATACACACACACACACACACACACACACACACACACACAGAGACACATACACAGACAGACACACACAAGAGACAGACAGACAGACAGCACCACACAGACAACACACACACACACACACACACACACACACACACACACACGAGAACAGACAGACCTCTGAACACACACACACACCCACGCTTACCACACACACAGAGGCCCCACACACACACAGACAGACGACAGACGACAGACACAACCACCTCACCACACACACACACACACACACATACCTTCCTACACCACCCCCTTTTTTTTTTCACCCACTATTGGCTTATCCTGTGTGGGGTTGGTAGTGTATTACCTGGTTCATTCTTGCGTCAAGATCAGTTCTGGTCATGATTGCTGGGTCCATTTCCTTCAGTTCTCGAAAGAAGAAGAAAGAAAGAAGAAGAAGAAGAAGAAGAAGGGAAGAAGAAGAAGGAGGAGGGAGGAAGAAGAAGAAGGAAGAAGAAAGAAGAAGAAGAAGGGGAAGAAGAAGAGGGAAGAAGAAGGAGTAGCGGGTTTCCTGTTCCTGGGTTTCCTGGTTCCTGGGGTTCCTGGTTCCTGGGTTCCTGGATTCCTGGGGTTTCCTGGTTCCTGGTTCCTGGGGTTCCTGGATTCCTGGGCTGGGGTCCTGGGGTTTGTTTCCTGGGTTCCTGGGGTTCCTGGGTCCTGGTTCCTTTCCTGGTTCTGGTTTCCTGGGTTCCTGGGTTCCTGGGGATCCGTTTCCTGGGTTCCTGGTTCCTGGGCGGTTACTGGGTTTCCTGGGGTTTCCTGGTTGTGGTCCTGGGTCCTGGTTTCCTGGTTCTGGTTGGTTTCTGGTTCCTGGGGTTCCTGGTTCTGGGGTTCCTGGTTCCTGGGGTTTCCTGGTTCCTGGTTCCTGGGTTTCCTGGTTCCTGGGTCCTGGGTTTCCTGGGGTCCTGGTTTCCTGGGTTTCCTGGTCCTGGAATGGTTCCTGGGACCTGGGTCTTCCTGGTTCCTGGTCCTGGTTCCTCCTGGTCCTGGGGCTCGGGACTCGGTCGTTCCTGGGTTCCTGGTTCCTGGTCGGTCGGTCCCTGGGCTCCTGGGGCTCGGTTCCTGGTTCCTGGGTCCCTGGGGCTCCTGGTCTTCCTGGGTCGGTCTGGGTTCCTGGTTTCCTGGGGTCCTGGGTCCGTTCCTGGTTCCTGGGGTCCTGGGTCGGACTCGGGCCGGTTCCTGGTTTCCTGGGTCCTGGTCCTGGTCGGGTTCCTGGGTTTCCATTCGTTCCGTTCCCTGGGGTTCCTGGGACCTGGGGCTGGGTTTCCTGGGTCAGTTCCTGGGTCCTGGTTCTTCCTGGGGTTCCTGGGTTCCTGGGGTCTCGGATGGGGTTTCCTTCCTGGGGCTCGGGCTGGTCCCTGGTTTCCATTCCTGGTTTCCTGGTTTCCTGGGGCTCGGATGGACTCGGGGTTTCCTGGGTCTCCTGGGGCCTGGGCTCGGTCGGGTCCCTGTGTTCCTGGTTCCTGGGTTCAGTTCCTGGGTCTCGGTTCCGTCGGGGCTCCTGGGTCCCTGGGGCCTGGTTTCCTGGTCCTGGGTCCTGGGTTCCTGGGTTGGTTTCCTGGACTCGGGCCACTGGGTCCCTGGGTCCTGGTCCCTGGTTTCCTGGTTCCTGGGGTCCTGGTCCACTGGGTTCCTGGGTTCCTGGGACCACCACTT